>NW_017731813.1:143903-174785 GCF_001890085.2 Hipposideros armiger | reverse complement strand
TTTGAGCTCTGAGCAACAGCGGTTCGAGTCCAGCCCGAGCTGAGCAGCCGCTGAGCTGCCAACAGGTAGCAGGATGGCTCAGCTAAAAAAAAACCCAAGCCTCTAAGCTTGTTTGAATTGTGGCAAGTAGATGTGGATTATTTGTTCTGTGTGCTTGCTACTTTCCAGATATAAGCTATTGTCAAAACCCACTGACATTCTGATGAAAAGTGGATAATAATGTTTATAGTACTAATAGCTGCCAAGAGCTGTATTGTGCCTTTCCTGAGAGTTCCAAGAGCTTTTATATGCATCATTTCACTAACATGCCTGGGTTTTTTATTTACAAAATGTTTTTCAGGAGAACAAAAACAATAGCAGCTACCAATTATTGAACTACTAGGTGCCAGGTACTAGGCAAGGCACCGGGCATAGATTATTTTATGACAACCATGCTGAATTGGTATATTAGTCACATTTCACAGACAGAGCAACTAAAGCTCAGAAAAATGACACAGGTTGTTCAACGTCACATCACTTGTGTAGTTTAGCTAGGATAAAACCCAAGTCTCATTCTATATGCCACAGACAACCCGCATCTCTGTTGGGGGTACATGACGCACTTGCTAGATATCTACATTTCAGTAAGGCTCCAGACAGGGGAGCAGAGAGGAGAAGAGTGTTTTTTCAGTTTTGAGCCTGCTTATCTCTTCTCCCAGGTTGTGAGAAAACTGAATTTATTATTATTTTCTCCCACATGTTCTAATTTTTCCTTTATAATAATCAGTATTTTTAAGAGCTAACTTCAAAACAGACCCCTCCCAAGAAGTTTTCTTTGATTAGCTCTACTATGTAACTATTTTCCCCTGTCTTTCTAATATAACATTTAAGGAAATTTCCCACTGAAAACGAAATTGAAGGTAACTTCAAAATTTATTTATTTTTTATGAATTTTTATTAATTCTCAGAGCAAAACCAACTCAGTTGTTCTTGAACAAGTCAATGCATCTTTACAAAAAGGAGACATTATTTTTCGCCTAGTTTATTTCCAATTTAGAGATTTCAATCCAATTTTGTAATGCTACTATTCTTTTTCATTTAAAAATGTTTAGTTCCGTAGGGCATTATTTTTCACTTGTTGATATGTTACTTTGTAATTATTCTCATGTTCTTTAAAGTGTATGTTTTCTTCCTCTCCAAAATAGATTTTTAAGTTCCTTCAGGCAGAGAACATACTTTATCATCCCCAACGATGCCACAGCACAATGATCTGCAAATAGCAGATACTCAATATTTGTTGTTAATTGTCTGCTCACCAATATAAGGCATTGATGTCATTTAAACAGAGAATGGGCTTGAGGCAGAACCATAAGCTAAATACCTTCTCCAGGCAAGACCTTTCTAGCTGAGTATTACGGCACATAAAGAATTTACAAAGTACAGAACACATCAAAATTACAACTAAATTATAGAACAATCAACCTGGAGAACCATCTGAAGTCTAGGTGAACAGAATTTTTATAAGTATATAAAGAAGAAGCCACGTTAAGACTGGTAGGAGGGGCAGAGGCTCGAAATGGGCCAGCCCCAAACCTCCATGTGGCAGATGAAAATTAGAAGGGATATCTCAGCCACAGAGATTCCCCAGGGAGGAGCAAGGGACCCCAGGTTCCCCAGCCTGGAGTACTGGTGCCAGAAAGAGAAGTCCCCACATCTGGCTCTGAAAAACAGTGGGGATTCTGACCATCTGGGTGGAATGAAAGGCTTTGGGAAACTCAGATGTCCTCTTAAAGGGCCCACACAGACTCACTCGCAGGCACTCATCCTGGCCTCCAGCAGAGGGACAGTGACTCAGGGGGCCTCGGAGACATACAGGGGGTAGGCTGAGGTGTGTGGCTTCAAGGTGTCAGCTAGAAGATAGTCACCATTTCCCCTGTGTGGGGTCCTTCTCCCTTGCATCAGCAGGTGGGTGCCATCTTTGCTGTGCTGAGCCCTCTCCCCACACAGCCAAATCTGAATCTGAATTGGTCTGGTGAGCTTTGGCTTGCTCCACCCTGGTGACTCGCTGAGACCCTGCCACACCCAACTCCATACCGCACAAAACTTTATCAGCTGAACCTTATGGGAGCTGGCAAATGGCAACAGGCCTGGGTGTGTCCTGGCTTTTTGCTGAGCTACCCCAGACCCGGTACAGGTGGCAGCTATCCTTGGTTCACAGTGTGGCCTCTCCCATGTGCCTCCAGCTTCAGCACAGGCAGCGACCAAATGTGGATTACTTTGTAGCTCCTACCAGGTACTGCTGGATAGTCACAGGCAGTGGTTGACCTGGGCCTGCACTGGAACCCCTCCCAATACTCTTCAGAACCAACATACTTGGAAGTTGGCTTCAGACCACAGCAGAGCACCACCTAATTAGCCCCACTAGTGGCACATCCAAAGGGTGGTCTCAACAGGCACCAGAGTCCACTGCGGTGAATCCTACTCTGTGTGGTAAGACCCCCTCACAGCAGCCTGTAAGCTGTGGATATAGCCAAACCCCACAGCCAGTCAGCCTGAGGGTCAAAACCACCCACTGATATGCCAACAGCAATCAAGGCTCAAATATAACAGGAGGACACACACAACCCACACAAGGAATACTCCTGGAGCACCCAGCACAGTTGATCAGGAAGACTGTGCCATTAGGCCACACAGGGCAACTTAGTAGGCTACATACGGCCACCCAGCAACACTGGGAGACGTAGCATATCTACCTAATACATAGAAACAAAGAAAGGCAGCCAAAATGGGAAATCAAAGAAATACACCCCAAATGAAAGAACAGGAGAAAACTCCAGAAAAAGAACTAAATAAAATAGAGGCAAGTAACCTACCAGAGACACAGTTGAAAGCACTGGTTATAAGGTGCTCAAGGGCTTATTGAGAACTTCAACAAAGAGATGGCAAGCATTAAAAAAGACATAGAGGGCCGGCCGAATGGCACGTTGGTCAAGAGCTGGCTTGGGATGCCAGAGGGCCCCGGTTCAGATCCCACATATGAGGGCCAGTGACACTGCCTTCTACAGCTAAGATGCTGAACAACAGCTCAACCTCGAGCTGGGATGCCGTGAGTCGCTGGCGACGGCGTAGACTGCAGCCCCTGCTGCAGTAGGTTGCCATGGGCTACCGTGTGTAGCCAGCAGCCAGCGTGAGCGGCCAGCAGCCATAGTGATTGGCCGTCCAGAAGCTGGTGACTGATCTGCCTTTCCCACGAAGAGAGCAATGATGGTGCCAAGTTGGGCTAGTGAAGCAATGTCCTCCACAACTAGATTGAAGAACAAAAGGACAGCAACTTGTCTTTTCCCCTTCCCCCAATACCCCAGCACTGTTCCCATCCGCTATAATTCCCCAATAAAAATCTTAAAAAAAAAAGACATAGAAACCATAAAAAGATAAAAACAGTCAGAAGTGAAAAATACAAGAACTGAAATGAAGAATGCATTACAAAGGATCACCAGCAGACTGGATGAAGCAGAGGATCAAATCATCAATTTTGAAGACAAGGTGGCAGAAAACACCCAATCAGAAAAGCAAAAGGAAAAATGAATTTTTAAAAAAAGGATAGTTTAAGAGACCTCTGGGACAACATCAAGCATAACAACATTCACATCATCAGGGTGCCAGGAGGTGAAGAGAGAAAGCAAGGGATTAAAAACCTATTTGAAGAAATAACTGAAAACTCAATTCAAATTGAAAGACACACACAGATTGAAAGTAAAAGGGTGGAAAAAATTATTTCATAAAAATGGAAATGAAAAAAAAAAAAAGCTGGGGTTGCAATACTTACACCAGACAAAATAGACTTTAAGACAAAGGCTATAAAACAAGACAAAGAAGCATTTAGTAATCCCACTTCTGGGTATTTACCTGAAGAAACCCAAAACAGTACTTTGACGGGACATGTGCATCCATATGTTCATTGCAGCATTATTTACAATGGCCAAGATGTGGAGGCAGCCTGAATGCACATCGATGGATGAATTTATAAGGAGGAGTTGGTAACATATACAATGGAATATTCCTTAGCCATGGAAGGGAATGGGTTCTTGCCATCTGCGGCACACGGATGGACCTGGAGAGTATTGTGCTGAGTGGAGTATTTCAGACAGAGAAAGGCAGATGCAATGTGATTTCACTTATATGTGGAATCTAAAGAACAAAACAAATAAACAAACAAACAAACAAAACAGAAACACACTCATAGACACAGAGAATATTTTGATGGTTGCCAGATAGGAAGGGGATTAAGGCGGTGGGTGAAAAACTGGAAAGGATTAAGAAGTACAAATTTGTTGTTACAAAGTAGTCATAGGGATGTAAAGTAAAGCACCGGAAACATACTCAATAATATGGTAATAGCAATGTATAATGCCAGGTGGATACTAGACTAGTTAGGGTTAATCATTTCTTAAATTATATAAATGTCTAACTACTATCCTGTACACCCGAAATTAATACAAAATAATATTAACTGTTAACTGTAATTGAAAAATTAAAAATGGGAGGAAAAGTGGAAAAGAATAAGAAGTTCAAATTTCCAGGCAGGAAACAAATCAGTCATGGGGATGTAATGTACAGAATAGCGAATATAATCAATAATATTGTGATAGCGTGGTATGATGTCAGATAGTTGTTGGACTCATGGTGATCACTTCTTTAGGTATATAAACATTGAACAACTGTGACATACACTTGAAACTGATATAATATTGTATGTTAGCTATATTTTTTAATAAAAAATCTGAAAAGAAAATTTTAAGAAAAAAAAATTTACAAAGTACAAACAGTAAACAAGTTAGTGAGCTAATATGTTTTACTGTGTGACACCTACAAAGACACCTTCATTAACTATGCTTCAGTCCCTACATATAGAGAAGCAAAGGGTAGGATGTGGGGGGACAGCATTAAGGCTCTTTCACGGACTCTCATGGAGCTTCAATAGCCGGAAGAGAGAAAGCCACTCTTTCCAGTCTTAAGCCCCACTTTTTTCGTTTAATAAATGTCCTTAGCTAAGACAGCTACAAATATCAGATTCACAGCTACCATATTTCCAAACAATAGCCATATCAGAAGCTTTCAAACTGAGATTAACAGAAGAGGAATTCAGAAGGACCTAGAGAGCGGCATGGCAGAGAGAGAAACACAGATGCTAGCGAGGAGAAGAGGCAGAGTGCCGGAGTCCTTGCCGATGCCAAAGAAGGAGGAGAATGAGGCCCAAATGCATTTCCAAATCTAATACTCAGTGAGCAAGAGTCTCTAAGGACCTGTTTGTAACCTCTTTGCCCTCCCACGTCCTTGCGAATAAGCATCCCAATCTTCATAATGAAGTAGGGAGATGGGTCAACTATGACTAGCCTCTGGGCATTGGAGAGAAATCTACTGATTGTCAAGGAGGAAGAGGCAGGGCCGAGCTCCCCTACCTCATAATATTTGCCATCTGAATAGCAGCCACAACTGTGAGGCAGGATGCAGCTCTTGCCATTGAGGACGTAGCCTGCGTCGCACTGACAACCCTCCACACAGTAGTGGTTGCAGTCGCTCTTCAGGCGGATGGCAGCACAGCGGGGCTGGCAGACGCTCACGCAGCTCTCGTAATGGCTGTTGGGAGGGCAGGTGACAGCTGAAACAGAAGACACAAGTCAAGACTCGTACAATCACAAGAAGTGCAAGTGGTCTTTTCCTGAGGCCACTGCTCACCCACTCAGGGAGATGGAGGGTGTGTGTGTGGGGATGGAGGGGGAGGGTGAAGTGAGCTTTACCACCTTTCCTGATGAATATCCTCTGTGCTTATGGAAAGCCTCTGACTTATTATTGCTTAAATCATGAACCAAAGAGCAGGTAAAGGTAACTGTTCCTCACATAATCTTTGTCCCCTCTTCAGCCGGTTTTTCTGAGATCCTCTAACCTGCTACCTTAAACCCACCTCTCAACACACATCTTGAATTCAATTAGGCAGTCCCCTGATGGCTGCCCAGGGCACCCCACATTCATTCTTGCCTTTAGGTCCTCACTCATATATTTTTTAAAAAAATTTTCATTACAGTTGACATTCAATATTATTTTATATTAGTTGCAGATGTACAGCCTAGTGGTTAGACATTTATATAATTTACAAAGTGATCACCCCCATTAGCCTAGCACCCACTTGGTGCTATACATAGGTGTTATAATATTATTAACTAGATTCCCTATGCTTCACTTTACATCACTGTGACTATTTTGTAACTACCAATTTGTACTTCTTAATCCCTTCACCTTTTTCACCCAGCCTCCCAAAGGTCCTCACTCATATATTGATCTCTCAATGCATGCCCTTCTTTATCCCCTCAGCCTATCTAAATTCCCCATTCTTCAAGTCCCAGGTGGAGTCCCATCTTATTCATAGACTCTCCACTCATACCAGTACTAACAACTCACCTTCATCTCAGAACTTCCACAGAATCTTTTCTAAGCCAGTAGTTTATAAACAGTAGACCCCTGAGCTCCTTGATTTCTAAGAAGGCAGATGTGCATTCTCTGTGTGTTGTGTGTACATGTGAGTGTATGTGTGTGTGTGTGTGTGTGTGTGTGTGTGTGTGTGTGTGTGTGTGTNTGTGTGTGTGTGTGTGTGTGTGTGTGTGTGTGTGTGTGTGTGTGTGTGTGTAGACTGACCCATATCAACTATGTTCTATGGGTTTCAAATGCATGCAGATGATTTTTGGAATGTAGTTAGGGTTCTGGTGAAGACATGGGCTCTGGAGTCACATGTAAGAGACCAGTACCAGTTACTTAGCCTCTCTGGTTCTCAGCTCCTTAATCTGTAAAATGTAGATACCCACAGCACCATTCATACCTTGTTGGGAAGGATTATGTGAGTCTCTGTGCTTAGAACAGTGCTTAGCAGTTAAGTTTTCAGTAAATGTTAGCTAATCATTAAAGACAGATTTGCTTCAAAGTTTCACAGAAACTTATTTTAATAGGTGTATATGAAAAACACAACTACTATTATGCGGGATTTTCTACACAATACCATTTAGCTTTGAATTATTGTTTTAGGACTGCTGCATGATCAATTTTATGTGTTTATGATGCTGCTGCAGTGAACATCCTTGTACACATACCTTTGCCCTCATGGTAAGTGAGTGTGTACAATAAATTCCTGAAAGTGGAATTATTGGGTCAAAGGGTATGGTGCATTTAAATTCTTGATAGATGCAACTGAATTTGCCCTCTAAAGAGGCTATGCAATTTATCCTCCTACCAGGGCTATATGAAGAGTTTTATTTTTCCACATCCTCACTGATTATTTACCAACAAACATTCTGATTCTTGGAAATATGACAGGTTAAATTTGATAGCTATATTACTATTGAGAATATATAGAGACCTCCTATACAAAAAAACAAACAACCTGATTCAAAAATGGGCAAAGGACTTGAATAGATATTTTTCCAAAGAAGGTATATGAAAGAAAATATGCTCAATATCACTAATCACCAGAGAAATGCAAATCAAAACTACTATGAGACCTCACACCCATTAGAATGGCTACTATTAAAAAACCAGGAAATAGCAAGTGGAGAAATTGGAAACCTTGTGCATCATTGATGGAAAAAGTAAAATGGCACAGTTACTGTGGAAAACACTATGTAAGTTCCTAAAAATATTAAACATGGAATTACCATATGATCCAGCAATTCCAGCAATATATTGGGTATATGCTCAAAATATTTGAAAGAATTATCTCAAAAAGATATTTACATACTCATGTTCATAGCAGTATTATTCATAATAGCTAAAACACAGAAGCAGCCCAAGTATCCATCGATGGATAAACAAAATGTGGTATATACATACAATAGAATATTATGCAGCTTCAAAAAAGAAGGAAATTCTGCAATATGCAACAACATGGATGAAACTTGAGGACATTATGCTAAGTGGAAAAGCTACCCACAAAAAGTAAGTACTGGGCCAGCTGAGTGGCTCAGTTGGTTAAGAGCTCGCTCAAAGATTTGAGCTCTGAGCAATAGCGGCTCGATGCCAGGGCCGAGCTGAGCTGCTGCTGAGCTGCCAACAGGTGGCAGGATGGCTCAGCTAAAAAAACAAAACAAAACAAAACAAAACAAAACAAAACAAAACAAACAAAAAGTAAGTACTGTATGATTCCACTTATATGAAGTATCTAAAATAGTCAAGTCCATAGAGACAGAAATTAGAACAGTGGTTGATGGGCCGGTGGGGGGAGGGGGGGGAGCAGTAAGGTGGGGATGGAGAGCCGTTGTTTAATGGGTAAGGATTTTCAGTTTCATAAAATGAAAAGAGTGCCGGAGATGGATGGTGGCGGTAGTTGCACAATATGTATTTAATACCACTGGATTGTATACTTAAAAATGGTTAAGATAGTGAGTTTTGTCATATGTATTTTACCGCAATAAGGAAATTGAAAACAATCCTATCAGCAATATCCCTATTCAGTTTGCATTCTTTTGTGAGGTTGATTATCTTTTCATTTGGTTATAATCCACTTGTATGTCTTTTTCTGTAAACCGTCTTTTCATGTCCTTTACACATTTTGTGTTACTCAAATTTTGTCTTATTAAATTGTAAAATCTCTTTATAAATTAAAAGTAGACTTTCACCTGTCATGTGTTACAAAATATTTATCATTTGTCTTTTGACTTTGCTTTTTCTAGTACATTTGTTTGATTGTTTTTTATTATGTTTTTGCCATATAGAAATTTCTAATTCTAGTCAAGTTTATCAGGTCTTCCCTCAAGGCTTTGGGTGTTTTGCTTAGAAAGGCCCTCTCTACTCTAAGATTACCAAACCAAACCAAAACAAACAAAACAAAACAACAACACAAAAACTCCTTTATTTTCTTCTAGTCCTTTTATAACTTAAATATTTTTGCTTAATCTTGCTTCTGCCTGGATTTTATTTTTGAGTGAAGAGTGAAGGAGGGATTTAGCTATTTCCTCCCAGTGCTTTGAAATGCCACTTTACTATATACTAATTTCTCCTTAGCCTATTTCTGGACTTCTTATCTTTATACTGGTTGGTCTTTCTGTTCATGGGCCAGTATTAACTTGTTTTCATTACTGAAGCTCTACAATATATTTTAATATTTGGGAAGATATACTACCAATTTAGAAATGTCCATTGTTGTTTCAAGCATGCTGGTCCTATCTCCCAAGCTAGACTATAAACTTCATATTTTACACTTCTGATTCTTCCATGGCACCCAAAATAGTGCTAAGAACATGGCAGGTGGTTAATAAACATTTGACTCTTGAAGACAAACTTTAAATATTAACTTCTAATATTTATTTTCTCAATCCAAATGAAGTAACGAGAGCTGTGACTGATGATGGCTCTACACCTGGATTTCTATCATGGTCACAAATGTGTCTCTTGCCATGGCCAGTGGGCTGATTTAGACTTTGTTTCCAGATGGGTGGGATGCACAGATTGCCTGAAGAGCAACGCAGTACAATGGAACGGACAAGGGCTTTGGAGTCAGACTGACCTGGTTTGAGCCCTGGCTCTGCCACCTTGGGCAGGTTACTTACTCTCTCTAAACCTCTTTTCCTCATCTGTAAAATGGCATAATCATCTCTCCCTCATCAAATAGTTACTCAGATAAAATGAGATGCAGTTTTGCAAAGCTTCTAGTACAGTGTCTGATACTTCAACGAGCTTCTGCTATTAATAGTAGTAGCTGTTGGAGCAGCAGTGGTAAAATTTATTTATTTATTTAGGTTATTCAACAAGAGTTGATTGGATCTGCAGAGAACTATGTAGGAAAACCCCTAATTACCAGACTTTGGAGGCAGCACCCTGAAGTAGCAAAAGCTGACTCTGAAAAAAGGGAAAATGATACTCAACCTTGACTGACCATTGATTAAGTGTCAGGCACTGGGTGTCCTGGTTTATGAGACGTCATCACATTTCCTTCTCACAATGGCTGGAAGGTGCCTTCCCAGACCTGATTCTACAGAGCTGGACACCCCCTCCAGCACCTGAGGGTTCGCCAGCTCCCCAGGGCCCCTTGGCTGACCAGGGTCAGAGAGGCAGCCTTCCACCTTGGGAGAACACTGTCTCTGGAGCCACTTTCCAACTTACCCAAGCCACTTTCCTTGGGAAAGTTACTTCATTTCTCTGAGCTTCAGTTTCCTCCTCTAGAAAATGGGACTACTAATGGTACCTACTTTACAGGGCTACTGTGAGGAGTGAGAACGCATGTTGCACTTAGAATAGTGCCTGGCACACAGTCAGAGCTAAGTAACTATTATGCATTTATTATTTTCTTCTCTTACTGCACTTTCACTCTCTAGTACTTTAAGTCCCCCATGAAGTTCTGAAACAATGATAGACTAGGCTGAACGAATTTTAAGAAGGGGTCACTAATTAAGACAATTTAACTCCTCATCCCCCTCTAAGCCTATTTGTTCAACTTTGGTGAAGAAGTTTTCCAATGCATTTAAAAATAAGGTAATTGAGTAATAAATTATTTCTTTGATAGGAACTGCTAATATCATTGAAATACTAAGGAACACCAGCATTCTACACTGTTACCAATGAAGCATAAGTTTTACAGGAAATTCTGGTTTAACCCCTTTTCTCCTGAAAAGTACCATTTTAACCTGTAAATGGTGGATTGGATTAAATTTTGGTAGAATGGGGGGAAGAAGAGGACGTTAGTCCTACCCTTATATCTCAGTGGTTAAAGTCATATCAAATACAGTTACAAACAATTATACTGAAGACAGACTTTCTGCATTCATTGATCTCTCAGATTGAATGGCTGCTGAGTTGGGACTCTGTCTCCCACAGCTTTTCTCTGTTTCTGAACGTCAAAATGGAAAACTAAGCTGCCTCCACCTGTTTCCACCCCCATTCCTACCCACATATCGTGTTTAAAGGATAATTTTTCTCTTATGTTAGCTTTTCTTTTTGCCAGTCATTGCCACCATTTCTTCAGTTGCTCTCTTTTAGATCTTTGTCCCCTGTTCTGAAATGTCAAGGTAGAGAAAGGTATAACTCTCTTGTGATGGGTACTGTGGGCATCCAGGAGCTGCAGGGATGGGGTCCAAGGCTAAGAGTGAGACAGGGCAGTCTCTGCGCTGAGTGCCTTGGATACAGCCCCCCATTACTATGTATAGAGGAGGCAACCAATGTCTGGCTAGAGCTTTGAGGAGGAGAGAGAAAAGGGTTGCTGGTAGAGAGGCAGGAGGACAAGAAAAATGGTCTTCATATTCTTTATGAAAGAGTCTCCCTTTCCAAAACTATTTCCTCATCCTACACCATTTTTAGCCCTATGGGTCCGGTCCAAGCTCTGTAAAGGTAGGGAGACCTTCATCCTCAGAGGTTATAGGGTTATCGGGGCTTCCTAACTCAATTCCCTTTCTTTCCCATGAATGACAAAAACTGAGACCCATAATTTAAGGTGAGTGTTCCTGGTATTGGCCCCCTCTAAAAACAACTCTCTATGATTTCCCTGCTTGCTGCAGCTAGATGCGATGGTTTGGACATACACTATGCCCCACCCCTCATCCCAGCCATCCCAGAGAACAGTTCAGCCACCACAGCATGGTTGCAGGAAAAGAGGGGACTCCTTGTAGTAGGTATCAAGAAGAATCAGGCAGAGTGTACTTCTCAAACTCTTTTCCCATATTGTGCTATTTCAAGGTCCTTGGATCCACGACCTTGTTTCCTGATTTGGGGGGAAAAAAAGCTCTCTGGCCCCACTGTGCTGACCCTAATGAATCCAGTGTAACTCTGGAGATTTATCCAGACCCTGACTTTGTTATAGACGTATTTATTTTACTGACGTCATCAAAGGTCAATTAGTCTGGAAAGTCACTCTTACTGGCATCATTACCCCAACCCCTCACTCACAGACTGAGCCTGGATGAAATGGTGTTGGCATCTTTTCCCTCCCTGTCCCCACTTCATTCCACAATCTACATGAATCCAATTATGTGGAATGTAAACTAACTGTGTAAGCATTAAACTACAATACTGCTTCTGGTTTTTCATCCAAATGTCCCTTTTCCAGAATGCAAATAGAGTTTTTTCCCTGGGACCCCTGCTGTATCACTTATTTAGAGCTCTATGCATTCAGCATCAATTTGTAGCCTTTTTATACAGTTAGACCTAAAAAGAAATTTGCTATAGTTAATGAGATTGAGATGGGAAAACAGACCAAGGCAGATTGGCCAAAGACCAACAGTGGTTTCTCCCAATCTTTTCCTATTGTGATGTGCTAAATGCAGGCAAATTATTCCAGTACGTAGTACACCAGTACAGTGTATGGGTCGAGAGCATGAACTTTGTGGTTATAGGTCAAATCTGAACTGCAACTGAGATTGCATAACCTTAGGCAAGTTACTAACTCCTCTGAGTCTCAGGTTCTCCCCAACTAAGTGGGTCATGGAGGAGAATAAATGAGATAATTTTGATGAAGTGTTTAGCACTGGGCTTGGCTCACAGCAAGCTATTAATATAACAACAATACCATTTAGCATGCATAGAGTGTGCTGCACTTTCAATTACCTAATTTGATCCTCCTGATGTTTCTGTAGCATAAATGGTGTAGACAGCAAGATCATCACAGCACTATCAGGGGGAAAACTAAGGGCCAGGGAGGAAAACTGAAATGCTCCAAGGTCACACTGATCCTTAAGGATAGAGCAAGGCTAAAATCCAGGGACTCTAATTCTTTTTCTAACGCTCTTAACATCTTGCTGTGTTTCATAAGCTCAAAATCTGATACATGACACA
Organism: Hipposideros armiger; assembly: GCF_001890085.2. NCBI lineage: Eukaryota > Metazoa > Chordata > Mammalia > Chiroptera > Hipposideridae > Hipposideros > Hipposideros armiger. The sequence goes on along the minus strand of NW_017731813.1, from coordinate 162,002 downwards.
TGTGGATCAAATAGAATAACACACTTAGAGAAAGCATGCAAATTACCAGTAGAATGATGGGCCCATGAGGTTCTATAACTAACTAACCAATCAACCTACTCAACTCTTCCTCCATTAGTCCTTTGTTAGAATTTTATTGTGCACTTGCTGAGTCCAAATGCCATGAATGGTGCTCTGTGCTTTATATAAATGATCTTATTTCATCTGCAAAGCAATGTGTGAAATAAGTGGTATTAATCCCATTTTATAGATAAGGAAAAGGAGGCTCTGGGAGGTTATACATCCTGTTTCAGATAACAAACTCAATTCCAAAATGCATATCCTTAAATTGCTCTGACACCTATGGAGATGGATGGCTGACCTGACTACACCAATCAAGACACAAGGTGAGCTAACAAGAAGGACTCACAGCAAGAAGTGTAATTCCTCCAGCCGGTCACTGCAATCCCCTGAGTCTGGCAGGTGCTGGCATAGTTCTGCAGCCAGCTGCAGGCAGTCTGCACTGCGCCCCCATCGACGCAAGAGTCAAACAGGCAGTTCTTGTAGAAGAAGGTAGGGTTGACTTTGCTGTGACACTTGGTGAAGCCAGCATTCTGGTTGGGGATCAGGCTGCACAGCTGCTGTACCTTTGAGAAACCTTCCACCTTGGCACAGGAAGGGCAGCGGTCCCCACAGCCAACCTGGCAGAACGTGTCCCTTTTCACCCAGCTCTGCCCAAATTCATTGATACTGGATGCAAGAAGACCCATGGGCATCTCCAGATCATCATCGGGGTTGCCATTATAGCGGCCGCACAGGCCATAGGTGCTGTTCTGCATGTTCCGAGGGACTGTGATCGACAGGAAGGTCTTCCAGTCATACACAACCTTCAGGCCAAAATCAGTTTCCACCACCACATGGAAGCCAAAGGAAAAGATATTTATCTTCCCTTGTCCCAACTTCAAGGGTAGATATAGCCGTTCATTGTTGACCTGCAAGAGAAAGAGGGTTGAAGTAGAGAAATTCCAGAGATCTGCCAGCTTTTTTTCTAATGATTAGTCTTTAAGAGGGAATCCCAGAGAGGGGATTGAGCAGGTTGAATACAATCTTTGCAGTTAGTGTTGTTTATGTCAGTCAACTACTATTATTAGGATTTGAACAGACTTAAATGACTATCTTTTGTACACTAATATGCCTATTTATTTCAGAGTCTTCTGTTTACATAGCATTATTTCCCCGAGGAGTTCAAATTATTTCCTGCAAGTTAATAAGAGGGTAATAATAATTCACTGAAAGTTTAGATTAAACTACCCAAACCTAGAATTCCTGTGTTTTCTATTTCCAGCTCTAATGTGGATTTATTTTAAGCAAGCCCCAAATTATTATAACATATGACTTTCTTTGCTGTTCCCTCTGCTAGGATGCCATTCTTCATCCATCAACATCCCTCTCATCCTCCAGAGCCTGCTCAAATGTCTCATCTTCTATTAAGCGAGATTATCTGAGCCTGTAGTCAGAATTAATCATCCCCTCTTTTGGGCAACCAGAATATGTTATTTGTACTTCTCTTGTATTCTTCTCCACCTTCAGCCAAGATCAAGTGTATGTACACTGCTATTGAAGCACACATCACAATCTGCTTTATATTATGATTGGTTGTCTACATTTCTATCTCACCTACAAGATTATGAGCACCTTGAGGGCAAGACCCACACTTTATTGATCTTTATATTCACATTCCCCTGGCTACCTGCTGGGCACCCAGCACAATACCTCACACAGAGATGGCACTTGACACATGTTTCCTCCCATATATTTTTTTTAATTCAGAAAACAAGGAAGCCCCTTAATGTATAACTCCAGAACTGCACTCGCCTTGTACCATTTTGATTCAGATGAGCCAAATCCTATAACCCATGGCTGGGTGAGTGCATGATGGAAAACAGATGGCTTTAAGGGCTAAGAGGAGAGCTGGTCCTTCCTCATGGGAAAAGTAGGTACTACTCCTATGGGATATTCTGAGATTGCTCTCTGACTAGAAATACCTTCACTCCTGACTTCCTAATCTCTCTCCTGTCTGACACCCCTCCCCCATCTCCACTGCACTGCTTTCATTCAGACTGTCATCACCTTTTACCTTGACTACTGAATGCCCTTCTAACTGGTCTCCCTGCTCCAGTACTGCTTCTCCCCTCCATTCACTCACAGTGCCACTCCAATATTTCTTAATGCAAATGAAAGCAGTTAACCCAATACTTAAAACACTCTCCATGGCTTGAATAAAATGTCCGATATGCTTAGCACACCGCACAGGTTCTCCAGGAGCTGGCTTCTGCCTCTCAGACCCAATCCACTTACTTCCTCCACTCCAGCCATATCCAACACTTTGCAGGTCCCCAAATGAACCAAGTTGCATCCTATCGCCCTGCCATTTCCTTTGCTGCAAGAGTGGTGGTGCGATCCATGTCCTGCCTGGGGTCCCCATCGTCAGCCACTGTGACTATGGGCTAATGATAACTTATAGTTGGCCTTGGGTCCACGGCAGTCACTTGACCCAGGAGGTTATGACCACCTCTCCCCAACCTAAGGGAAGCCCTCGGTCAATGACTGACCAATACAGGGGACCAACTCTGTGTGTTGGTCGTGTGCCAGTGTTTCCAGTGGCCCATACTGAAGCTGGTCTCCAGCTCAGAGCACATCCTTGTTGAACTCTCTTCCACTGGTACTTCCTTCACTGTCCCAAGAATACTCATCTCAGACAATGATTCACTTCCCTTATGCCCCCTATGGGGCAATACTCACCCTTTAAATTTCAACTCAACTATCTCCTCTTCTATGAGTATTTTTCTAGGCAAAATTCATTCATTCATCCAGCAGATATCAATTTGGCATTCCTGTGCACCAGGCACTGTACTAAATGCTGGAATAAAGCACAGGACACTTTGCCTAGGAGCTCACAGCCATGTGGAGTGACAAGTACATAAACAGATGATAGTAATATCATCTGATCAAAGCAACAACAGAGTTAAATAGATGCATAGGCATCAGACTCAGCCTGGGGACAGAATTGGGATGCCTGCAGAAGATGATGCCCACACCAGGTTCTAAAGGACGAGTAGGTATTGACCAGTCAAGAAGGAATGAAATCAAAGAAAAGAGAATCCCAAGAAAAGGGCAAGAAGACAGAAGAAAGAAAAAAACCTGGTAAATATAAAGAATTACAGCAATTTAATGCCACAGGAGCATAAAATGTGACCTTGGGAGTGGTGGGAGATGAAGACGGAGAGGTGGGGAGGGCTTGTATCATGGAGGGCCTTGTGTGCAATGTCACACATATCAGAGAGGCCCATGAGAAAAAGCCTGAAAAATATCCATTATTTTGCAAAAAAGGAGTCATCAGTGACATTAATAAGAGAACCTCAGCTAAGTAATGAGGCCAGAAGTCAGATTGCAGATGTTAAACAGCAAATAGGAGCTATGGAAGCAGACATGGCTTTCTCCAGGTGTTTAGATAGAAAGGGGAGGAGAGATTGGATAGAAGCTAGTGTAGGATCCGGGTCAAGGTTTGTTTTAGAATGAACGTGTTTATGGGTTAAAGACACAGGAGGGACAGGGGATAATAAATGGGCATGGTGCCTGAAAAGGAGGACGCTGTGACAGGTTATTTCAGTGACAGGGTACAGAAGAGTGGAAAGAGAAGGGAGATCATGCCTGATGAGTACAACTTTCTCAACAGGAGGCCCAGAGATAAAGTGACTACTGTGTGAACACAGAACACAGATATGGAAGCTCACTGAGAGAAATTCAGGCTGTGGGGACTCCTGCCTGCCTTGAAGACTCACACTAGTACACTAAATCTTTGCACCCAAAGGCTCCTGGTAGGCTTGCTTCTTGCCTAAGTTTTGCTGTGTTCTATAATCTTGGCTATTGGGTGTCAAGCAGGAGGCAACAGCTTGGGGAGGCAATATAATGGGATTGATGCTAAGGGCTTGTAGATGCTGTCATTGTCCAGGAGAACCCTGGGAAAGAAATGCCCTCTGACTCAGACAGGCAGGCTCTGAAGCTCCATAAATGTCACTTCCATCCTGACATCACTGCCCTGCCTCTCTGTGAGTGAGAAATGGAGACAAAGAGGAAACAGAGGGACAGGAAGCAAGAAAGGAAGAGGTTGGTATGGAAGCACAGCCTGATAGATGGAGAAGAAAGGCATGGAGGAGGAAGAGATAAGGACATGGGGATGAGCATGGGGAAACACATTTCAAATATTTAAGTGTTGGAAATAAGATGACATGTTTACTTTTAGACAAGAGCTTTCCTTTAAACAAGTGGCCCTGGTCTGCTTCCACAGCCTGTTGAGCTATTCCGAGGTGCCCTCATACCCCACACTTTGCTTCCCCTCTAGGTCTTCATTGATACTTCCTTTTCTTAGAAAGCCCTTACCTCATTCTGGGCCTGGCCCAAGGCTCAGCTCTGGGTCTTCTTTTCCAGAAAGCACCTTCTGAAGCCCTCCACTGGCTTAGGTAACCCCTCTCCTGTACTCCCATAACCCTCCATGTGTCAGATTTTTGTCGCACTTCACATGACATCTATATTCCCTGAGAACATATCTGTCTCTCCCATTAGACCCTGAATTCTCTTATGACATGTTTGATTCATTTTTTACCATCAGGGCTTGGCATAGAATAGGCATCAATATAAGCTCATCAAACGAATTAGAGCTAGAGTGATGTTCAAAACCCCACTCTTCTCTGATGGTCACAGATTTGGCAATGAGTGATCAAGACATCGGCTGTGAGTATCCTCAAAACCGTCCCCCTGGCCTGGACCATGATGGACTTGGCTGTGCTGAAGGCTGGGGGAGATGGAGAGAGAGAGACAGGCCATCTCTATTGAGCTCTGGCTACAGATAGCGAGATGTGGGCTGCTGCAGTGTCCTGAGAGTGGCTCACCTGTTGCTCAGACCCATAACCCTGTCTGGTTTATAGATAACATATTTATTTCTAGTTTTTCTTGGATGAATGTATTTTCCTATGCCCTCCACTACTGCTTAATGCAGGGAAAGGTCAGAGTCATAGAGGGACCCTGTGTCCCAAGGAATCACTTCTATGTCACCTCCATTTCTGAAGCACCAGCAATGACCCAGGGCTCTGCACGATTTTGTCTGGCACTTCATTGCACACTGTCATCATGGTGGCCATTATTCTTCTCTCAGGGAGAGATGGTGACTAATGATAACATCATGGAAAAACACATGCAAATCATTCAACAAGCAGATCCCGTAATGCATATTAATAATTCAAAGTAAATGGTAAATCTATCCCCCAGGCCCCAAAAGAAAAGAACCTTCAGTGCATCCTAAACTTGGCCTTCCTGTCAGAGATCTGAAACCTACGTTCCCAGCTTGGGCACTCAGGATATTAGGGTGACTTAGAAAGTTGAGCACTGGCAAGGAGTCCCCCACCCCTTAGTCAATTCCTCCTTGATGCTCATTACTCTCTAATTACCCCCTGTTGTTGGTTGACTTGTATCCCCAAAGAGAAATGTTGAAGTCTTAACCCCCAGTACCCGTGAATGTGAGCCTATTTGGAAATAAGGTCTTTGCAAATGTAATCAAGCTATGATAAAATCATACTACATTAGGGCGGGTCTTAAATCCAATGACTAGTGTCCTTAAAAGGAGAGATTTGGCACAGAGAAACAGGAGCCGCAGAGGCAAAAAGGCCATGCATGTAAAGATGGAGGCAGAGTCTGGACTTATGTTACCACAGCCAAGGATTCTCTACAACCACCAGAAACTAGGAAAGAGGCCTGAAACAAGTTCTTCCCTAGAGCCTCAGCGGGCGCATGGCCTTGCTGACACATTAATTTTGGACTCCTAGCCTCCAGAACTGGGAAAGAATAAGTTTCTGTTGTTTTCAGTCACCTAGTCTGTGATACTTTGTGAGGGCAGCCCTAAGAAACTTAGCCACCCTTCCCTTCCCATCTCTTTATGGGAGGAAGATGTCAGCAGTGTGGTTCCCATGACTCTTGACTTCAGTCATGAGTTCACTGCATGAGATTAAAGCAGGACACACACCTGGAAAGTGAGCTGACCCATTTAGTCCTTAGCCTTAACGCAAAGGGAGAGAGGTGAAACACGCAGTGGGAGTGGGGAATAGCTATCACGAAGGAGAGAAGGAATAGCATTGAACAAGGATAAATGCCCATAAAGATCCAATGGCCTATCGGTGAAAATAACTGGGTCAGAAACAACATGTGTAGCCCCAGATGTCTATCTACCTAAGTGCCGAAAGCATGTAACACAAGGCAGAAAATATGATTTCATAATACATTGGATGGGTCAGGACCTATGAACAGATTGTATTTTAAAAGAAGAAAAGAACCTGAAAGGTAGAAAGGTGGGAGACTGTTGAATGTCAAGGCAATAAGGAACTGCATAAAAATGAATATATCTAAGAGTAGGGAGACATCAGACAGGAGAAAAGGACAGACATGATGCAAGCCACATGGACAAAATGATCGATATGTTTTTTTAACACATATGATGAAAATGGAGTACAGGGAAGTTATTATAATGGGCAGACATCTCTTGGAGACTCTACGTGGCTAAAAGCAAAGAATCTGATATATACCTAATTTGCCTCAGTGGTAATTTAAACTCCCAGATTGCTGCAAAAGTGATCAGCAGTAAAATGAAAGTCATAGGAAAGGAACCTTGGAAGAAAGGGGTTATTATGTCATCTCATTCACTCACTTAACAAATGTTTTGAGTGCCATTACATGCAGAGCACTGCATATTTATTCAACATAAAGATGAATTAGGTATGGTTCCTTCCCTAAGAAGCCCACAATTAGGACTGAGTGAGCTAGACGTGAACATCACACAAAAATACAGTATGATTAATGCAACAGTAGATATAGTACCAACTGAAATGAAGCACAGAGGAAAACAGGGGTTTAGGCATAATATCCACGAAAGTGAAGAATGCACATAGTGAGACCTCTACCTTAGATGCTAAGAAGGCCCATTTTCCAATAAATGTGCAAGGGAAGACAGTTTAGGAAACTTAGAAAGCTCTCTTTGCCAGAGCTTAGGAAATCCTAAGAGCCTAAGGAAGAAAGAACTCAGTAGAGCTGCCCAGGGAACTCTTCAACAGCAGATCAGAATTTTAAAGAGGATGTATACAAGGTGGAAAGGCGTCCCCTTAGAGATAAATTATGCCACAGCCCAGTGAGGACAATGCAGAAAGACTAACGCCCTAAACAAGCTCCTCCAAAGTGCTAAGCCAGAGGCTGTTGGCTGGCTTATTTGTATCCACCTTAGGCTCAGAAAGAGTAGCTGGACCTGCTGCTGGTCCGATGTCCTTAGGCCGAACCAGAAATGTACAAAACTCCTTAAATACAACTCGCTCCTTTCTTCATGGTCAAGGGAGTGCAAAGGTGGGAAGGGTAGGACAAGGGACCCGAGGCCAGAATAGAGAGATTGTAGGAGAGCCTCTAAGCGCTCCAAATGCTTGCCAGATTCTTGAACTCCTGAGTCCTCTGAGAGTCAACAGGGAGACTAGAAGAGGGGCAAAGAGGTCAAATCAGGCAATGTCATTCTGATCCCTCCCAAAAAGGGAAGGAGGTGGATTAGAAAATAGTACCAGTGATAGATGCTTAATCCATGCTGGGCATGTGTTCTCTTTGACAGATGGAGTAACTGCCCAAGGCCGCAGAGCAGTAGCCAAGCTGGGATTCAAATCTAGGCCTGTGCTCTTTCCAAAATACTCTGCTACAATATGAAAGGTTCCATTTCTAGAGCTGGCTTTGTTCCTAATTTGGTGCCTGTGACTTGGGCAGATCATTTTTCTCGCTGAGGCTCAGTTTCCTTATCGGTAAGATAAAAAAACCAGAAAATTCCCAGGGCCCCCCCTCTGCTCTAACTTCCTATCTACGCTTTTCCTTCGATTCTGAACCAGGCTGATCCAGCTGCAGCCTGGCTGGCTGACCCAGGACCCTCGTCCTCACATCCTGTGACTCCCTTCCTGGAGTCTAGCCTATGACTACTCACCAGCACCGTGTGCTTATAGGCCCTGTGAATCACTATGCTGTAGCCAAACATGGTCACGTCCACCTGTTTGACCCACAAGGCAAGTGACGGGTCCCGGTCTTCATTCTTGGCTGTGACGATGAACTTGGGGAAAGTGTCTGAGCTTGGCCTGTTTCCTGTGGTGCACAGGATGAGCGAGCAGCTGGTCTGGAAGTCAAAGGGGTAGCCATCAAAGGTCAGGTAGTGGCCATAGCCCGAGACAATGCAGGAGGCGTCGGTGCGGGCCTGGCAGTAGTACAGGCCGCCCTCCTCCATGCAGTACTCATCATCTTTGCAGGGGATGCTCTCACAATGGACGCTGTTGTCTGTGCCGTTGCAATAGCAGAAGATCTGGCAGTCCAGGTCCACCCAGAAGGTCTCATTGGTGGCAAGCTGGTGCCCCTCAAAGTTGCAGCCACACTCACTCCGGGTGACGCACTGGCTGCCTTGCAGGGCATAGCCCTCATCGCACTGACAACCCTCAGAGCAGCTGTCCACACAGATGGGGCCCAGGGCCAGGGTCTCACAGGTCTCTGTACACGTCATGCATTCCTCAAAATGGCTGTTCTCCGGGCAGTCCAGAGCTGAGGGTGGTCAAGGAGAAGACAGGCTTGAGAAAGGGACAGAGGTCAGAGACAAAGTGTGGGTGCACTCATTAGCATGCTCGTGTGTATGTATGCATGTGTGTGAATGTGAGTGCTGAGTGTGCACTCTAATTTGTACAGCACAATGAGCTTGAGGAATGCTATGTCATCCTCATTGGGGGTGACCCAAGGCTCAGTGCACCCCTCAACAATACTCCTCTGTGCACTTAGCTTTCTTTCCATGTAGAAGATTCCAAAACCTGTGGTGAGCCTGTACTGAGCTCCCACTACTTGCCAGGCACTGTTCTAAACATTTTAGTGTAACTTTTCTCGACAACCTGGCATGTAAGGAAAGTCTTATTATCCCTGTCTTATAGATGAGGAAACTGAAGTTCAGTGACTTAACTTAATCCAGCTAATAAATACTGGAGAGAGACTCAACTCCAGATCTCCCAACTCAAAGACCCTGGAGAGAGTGTCCTGGAAGAATAAGGGCTGTGGATACCATCTCTGAGCTTCAGTTTCTTCTTTTGTTAAATGAGGATAATAGTTACCTAACTCAGTTGTTCTGAGGATTAACAAGCTAATATAATAAGTCCACAGTAGTGTATCAATAAATAGTATGCCCTTGCCTTTCTTCACACTTCCTTCTATTATGGATAGAATTTATTTAGGTATTTTTACTCTCCAAATTGGGTTTTCCCTTGGTCTTTTATTTCTCTGATTTGCTGCCTTCTGGCCCCTTCCACTTCCTCACCGCCCTCTGTGCATGGTCACCTCTCCCGCCTTTGCTCACACTCTTCCCTCCATCGGGATGGTCCTCACAAAGCCAAATCCTGACCATCCTCCCATCCTTCAAGTTCCATTTCACATTGCACTGCTGCCCAGGAGCCCTCCTCAGATCAAGTCTGAGTCACAAAGCACAGCACATAAAACAATAGCAGCACATGCTGCTCACCATGGTGTTTCGGGTAACCTTCCCATTCTCTTTATTATTTTAGTTTGTCAAAAATTTACATGGACAGGGATGAATTCAGATGCACAGAAGAAATCTACCTACAAGTCTGTGTAAGTCTGTGAAGGTCCCCACCATCTCCTAGGAGAATCAGATCTTGCCTTTAAAACTTTGTTTAGCTCTGATGCATACTACCACTTCTTAATAGTGTTTCAGAATCCAAGGACACAAAAGATGATACAGAATTAAATAGCAAGGCAATAATGGCTCTGCCCACAAGTACCAACTCCACAGTCCCGCACAATGTACTGAAAGCAATCATTTTTTTCTCTGCTCTGAAGGACTACCTCCACTCCCATCGACTACACCACCATACAGCTTTGGCATTGAAGGTTAGCTCAGCAATGATTAAATAAGTCTGTACAGAGATATTTTTAACATTTTTCTCTAAATTATGAATGTTATAACCCTGACTGTAGGTTTATGGTGATAGCAAATAACATGACTTATTTAAATGGCTCTCGCTTTATGACTTATTGTGTTGTCTGGATTTGTCTGAAAGTCTGGAACATACAGACATGAAGTAATAAACTTCCCCTGGCCCCTGAGGTACCTCTGTGAAATTATTTAATTGGGCAGCCTGGCTCTGCCAACAAGAGGGCTAGTTAAATATAGCTGAACACAGAAGCAATGGTTTTCTCTCGAAGTCCAAAGAAGACTGTGTTCCTGCTTTGTAACTGTTGCCCAATCTGATGTCCACTCTGCAAGACCTCGACCAGATTAACCCCTTAGTACCTGGAGGCCTGATTAATCAAGGGTGCACGCTCCAGTACTTCCCACCAGACCCACGTATGCAAGGCCTAGACAACATCCTGGAGGATGTCTCAAATTTGAACCCTGGCTCTCTGCCCAAAGAAGCTATGTTCTGTGTGGCTCCTTCTGTCCACTGTCTCTCTCTAAAAAAGGCACATACAAGAGCTTCTTTCAGCTCTGCAGGCCCAGATGAGGGACGGTAAGAAGCTACTCTCAGCAGCTATCGCAACCAGGAAAAGAGGGACTCATCACCATCCCACTGCACCTACTTCACACAAACAATGCCACCAAACTATGCTCCCTGCAGTACAAAAAAACAACCCAGGAACACTTACTGCTGGGCAGGAGCTTATAGTCTAACAGAATGGCATGGACATGGCCTGACAACAAACTGGATTTGGTATGGGGCAGACTCAGTAATCCCATGCCGGGAATGAACTACATCTATTGTGACAGCTGAGTGCAGCAGCAGGAACAGAGATAACATTCAATAAACTGGGGATAGCACAAAGGAATATGAGGGAAGTGGATTTAAAAAAAGAAAGCTTTGGGAAGGTAGTGTAAGGCCCTACTAGATGTGATGGTCAGTAGAAACCTTGGAGCCTCTCTCCATTTTGGTGACTTTATGAAAAGAGCATGCTCCCAGAATTTCAGCTTTAGGATTCGCAGTACCTGATGTGAATCCCTCCCAAGTGCAGTTAAGGTTCACTGGGGATAAAACCACCCTTTTCTGAGATGACAGCCACCAGATGGCTCCACATTACCCTCAAACTTCCAAAACTCAGAAACCAGAGATTTAAACAAGACATGTGGTGTGTGTGCGCGCGCGCGCGCGCGCACGTTAATTCTTAGCTCTAAGATGTTTCTGATGAAAGGGCTTAAAGGTAAAGCAAGAATACTCTAATATTAATGGGTAAGCCTCACCCAGATCTTGGTTTCTATAAACATTCCACACCGAAAGGAATCAAGGCTTCTTGGAGTAGTGGCTGATTCTAGTCTGGGACAGGGGAAGGTTGAGAGATGAGTGTGGAGCATTTTGTTATGCCTGAAAGTAAGACAATGACAGAGGCATGCCAAAAGGACACAGGTGGCAACTTGAAGGGGCTCCCACAGGCCAAATCTGTAACAATTTTGACACCAAAATAATTAACAAATGAAATATGGAATATAAATCATTGAAAATTAGAAATCCATATTGATAAGCTAGATAGATGATTTAAATAGATAAATGGATGGATGGATGAATGGAAGGAAGGAAGGACGGAAGGGTAGATAAAAGGCAGACAGGAAGAAGAGAAAGGAAGGCTCTTGTCTGCTGTAGAATGACATCTGCTGACTAGTAAAAGTGGAAGGAGTGTTGTAGCTGGAAACCATCACTTTGTAGTCATCATGCTAAAGATTGATATAAGCAAAAGTAATCAGTGGGCACTAAATTGATAAGGGGAGTTTTGATGACATGCAGGATACTTGTATGGTCTTAAAATATCTCCCCACAGATTGCTCATTAGTTGCAAGAGGAAAAAAAACAAAACAAAACAAAAAAACATAGTTACTGTAGAGTGGAGACATTTGACGAGACCTGACCACGGTATCGACCTGCTCATCACCGATGAGAGAAGGCTGGACAGGGTGTGGACCCTCACGTGATGTGATACTGTGAGAAAAACACACATCACTTATGCCAAGAGTCTGTGTGGGAGATATACAGCAGAACCTGATCCTGAGGAAACATCAAACCCAAATGACAGGTAATTCTATTGAAAAAAGGAGGAGGCTGTATTCTTAAAAAAAAAAAATCGCAAAAGACAAATAAAGCTAAGAAATGGTTCCAGATTAAAGAGACTAAAGAGACATGACAACTAAAGGCAACATGTGGCCCTAGACTAGATCTGTATTGAGGGAGGTAAAAAGCCATAAAGGACATTATTGAGTCAATTGACAAAACTGAAATATGGATATTAAGTTATTGTATCAATGTTAAATTTCCTAACTGTAGTTCTGTAAGTGAGTATCTTCATTCTAAAGAAATACACACTGAAGTACTTAGGGGCAAAGGGGAATGATGTATACAGCTTACTTTCAAATGGAGCGAGAGAGAATGAAAGCAAATGGGGCAAAATGCTAACAATTAGTTAATCTGGGTAAAAGGTATGCAGATATTCCTGCAACTTTTCTGTAACTTTTAAATTATGTCAAAATAAAAGGTTTTTAAAATAAACAAACTTAGATAGGAATAAAATAATGGAAGAGAGATAAACAGATGTAGAGGATGAAATCTTAATGGTGACATTGGTTCTGGTTTAGGGCCTATCTTTTTGGTGGGAAAGGGACGGGCGCTCAAGTCCAGTGGGGCAGTCCTTGCTCCACCCAAGAGTCCCATCGTCCCAGACACTCTTATTCTTCACATGACTCCTCCTAGTGGCCTCTCGCATAACCAAAGGGGTCCTAGGTCAGGTCTTCCCAGCAATTATTCTAATTACTACTAGTATGGCCACTGTCCTATTCAGAGGGGTTAGATACTCTGGGGACAAAATGAAAAACCAACAATATGGGACTCTTAATAGCCACTGTCAAGTTTGCCCCAGGGAGCAGTGATAAAGCCCTATTTCCTGAAAGGCACCCTGCCTGAGCACCTTCTATTGAAATGAATGGGGCCTTTCTTTGCCAAGAGAAAAGGCACCAAGAGAGTCAACACAAAGAGTTCTAGTTTTTTGATACAACGTGTGTTAGATAAAACAGCCAGTCAAAAGGATGGCTAATTGTTCTACAGTGAAGAGATATTGTGTAACTAGAAACAAAATAAAGGTGAGAAACAGTTTGGTTTAGGGTGATGGTCCTTCTAGAAGACACATCAGACTAGGGAAGGTGTACACAGGAATTACATTGTCCTTGAGCTCAATTCCAGCAGGAAGAGAAGTCCTGAGAAAGAAGATCCAGTGTCTCATCTATTCCATCACCACCCAGTTGCCCACCCCCATCATGTAGCCCCACTTACGGCAGAAGTCATAAGTTCTCCAGGGGCCCACCTCCACATCGGCATTCTTGCAAGCACTTGCATACCGAGCCACAGAGTCACAAAGTTCTGACTCGTTGCCTCCGCTCTGGCACAGGCGAAAAAGGCAGGTGCGGTAGTAGGCAGTGACATTGACCACCCCATGGCACTCTAGAAAGGAGCTGTTGGAGGGGTCATTGATGATGCCACACCTGGAGCGGCTCCGATAAAATTTGAGCAGCTCTGAGTCATTGTTGCAGGCCTTCAGTAGGTCCCCACACTCCCCATTGCAGATCTCCTCGAAAGTTGTCCAGCTTTCCAGGAACACTGCCAGGTTGTCTGTGCACTTGCCATTGGGGAGACAGAACTCATCACTGGCATTAGCATTGAAGAAGCCACACAAGCCCCCGGTGCAATTGAAGTAAGCGGTGGAGAGCCGGATGTAGAGCAGACCTGTGTCTGCGTATTGGACGCTCACAATGCCCCTGGACTCTACTGTCGTGCTGTTTTTATTTCGATAAATTTCCAGCTTCCCCGAAGAATGGAAAAAAGGTAATTCCACTTCCTGACCATTCAACTGAAAAAAGCAAATCAGTATCATCAATTCCAGCTACACACAAAGTATCCACCACAATTTTCCAGGCTATGGAATAAAGACAAAGCTTGGCCCCAGGACTAGCCCTCTGCGGAATGTCAAGAAGCTGGCGGTTTGAAGAAACGGCACAGACGGACATCAGCTGTTTTTCGTGAGCCTATTTGTTCCTTTAGTTCTAGACTCCTGTGATTCAACACATTTGCTGTTTATTTCTGTATGTATTAGACTCTAAGGTAGCCTGAAACAAAACTGGAATGCGAGCAGAAGTTGTCCTACATGTGCTGCGTCCTCCTGCTTCCCGACACCATTTCACAGACAGCGCCCCCTCTCCCCCACCTTTCTGGCTCCTTCCTTTCCCTTCAAATCTGACTTTTCCTCTGTCCCGCCCCTTGGGGGCATATAGCGTAGAGCTAGTTATCTAGCTGTCCAACCACCTATCTACCTCTTACTATTCTTTCAATAAACTAATCTCTGCTGGTGAGTCAAAGGGAATGGAAACAGAACCCTGCCAGTTTGTGGATGTGTGTTTTATTATGTTCGTGTACAGTACGGCATTGACTTTTGTTTTCTAAAGTCGGCTTCGTGTGATATTATGAACTGCACGTTAGATCAGAAGAAGGGGGATACCCCCTTCTCCCAGCTTTGCTACAACTCAGCCCTTTAGGGAAGCCCACATCCCTAATGTAGCCCTTTGGGCCCTTCATGTGAAAACAAGGAGTTGCACTAGATTCCTTCTAGCACTAATGATCTATGGGTTTGGATGCCTGATCCTGGGTATTTTAGACCAGGTCAGAGGGGCAGGAGGCACCATGGCAGTCACCCTTTTCATTACTCCATATGGAGCCCCAACTACAGGTAGGAGAACCAGTAGAGTACAGGGTAAAGAGCACAGACTCTGGAGCTAGGCTGCCTGGGCTCGACTTTTATTTTATGGCTGTGTGGCCATGAGGAAGTTACTTAACCTTTCTGTGCTTCAGTTTTCCCATCTGTAAAATGAGGATAATAATATATACCTCATAGGATTAAATGTGATACTGCTTAGAATAGTGCTTGGCACATAGTAAACATTCTATGTTAATTGCTATAATGGAGAGTTAGTCCTGGTATAACGATCTAATTTGAGAAATTCCAGTTTCACTCCATTTCCCCACCCGTTGCATTCATTTTTGGTGCTGACAGAAAATGCTCCCATTTTGGAGTCATTGCCTTCCTGGAATCTACTCATGGTCAGTGGCAGAGAGGCAAACCTGAAGAATCTGGCTCCTTCACTTGCATGACTCCTGGAAAACTCTCTAGGGCAGCAGGAAGGCGTCTTACCTTGACTTCTGAAGCCCCGATTCCTCCTATCTTGACCTCCTGGTTGGCCACCAGGATCCGAACACCTCGTAGCCAACCAGGCCCTGCATCGGGCTTCTTCTTGTTGATGTCAATTTCCAAGTACTCGGGCCGCTCGGGGCAGGTCTTGAGCAGCGTGTAGGAGAACTCCGAGGGGAAGGCGTAGGCAGCCCCGTCAAAGGTGTGCAGCACCTGGTTCTGGCTGAGCAGGCACACAGTCTCTCGCTTGGGGAAGCAGCCTCGGTAGCCGTCCTCCACAGCACACACCTCCCCACCGCGGCAGGTCTTGTTGAAGCAGTACACGTCGCCCCCCTCCTCGCATAGGCACTGCACTGTGCAGTTGGCTGTGGCCCAGAAGAACTCCCCCATGGCATAGTAGTGGCCATCGAAGTCACAGCCGCACTTGTGCAGCGGGACGCACTGGCTGGTGCTGAGGACAAAGCCTTCATTACACTCACAGCCCTCCGTGCAGGGCATGGCGCAGTTCTGAGAGGCCGTCAGATCCGAGCATGTGTCGGGGCAGCTGCTAGTGCACACGGAATAGTGGCTGAAGCTCGGGCACTGCACCGTGGACACTGACGTGGGGAAGAGAAGAGAGCGTGACAACAAGGTCAATGACCCAGGAGCTAATGGCCAGAAGCCACCATGCACAGGGGCCTGGAGGGAGAGCACACCTTCCATCTAGTTCCTAGAGTGAGGGCCAAGCGGCCACTCGTTTGGGGGAGAGAGACTTGAGGTTGCGTCTGTAGAAATGAGCTCAACCGCTTTCCTAATAACTATTGCGCAAGGTCACTGACTGGTGAACTTTGCCTTTCTTTTGACCATCTTGAGTGAAATTAAACTTCAGGTTGCTATCCGAACTAGACTAGACTCATTATTCAATACAGAGTTATTGTTTGGTGATCTACAACCATCAAGATGTTTTAAGATCTTCAACTGATAGACATGTAAGTTGTTCTGATTTTAAAGGGCATGGCACATTCTTAGGAGGAAATAAATCCAACTTGCAGGAGAAGTGAAAAGTGTAACTGTTCAAGGAGTAATTTGAAAACATGAAATTTCTAACAGGGAGATACTTAAAATACCTGGGTGACCCAATAAGACTGTGGAAATGAATTTTCTGGGATATTGAAAATAAAAAAGAAAAGAATTTGTGTGCCTGTTCCTCCAGGAGACTGGGTTGGAACTATTAATAGAACTAGGTGCCTTCTGAAAGCCCTACTTGCCTTAGAAACATTTGATTCTGATTTTAAGAATATCTGAGTCTCTGTAAATGTTCGGATCAGGTTGAATCCAACAGGCAGGAGCTCAAGCGCCTGGTAAACTAGCTCTCTGAATTAAATATGATTTATCCCACTGATAGAGAGAGAGAGAGAGAAAGAGAAAGAGAGAGAGAGAGAGAGAGAGAGAGAGAGGCTGAGGAATGTAGAAGTTAGGAAAGCAGTACGACTAGAAAAAAAAATGCCATTGTAGGCAAAAATTTAGTTAGGTAATTTGGATGCTCTTGGATCATACAAGGATCAAGAGAAGCGATATTCAATTTCAACTTCAATCAGGATTTGGATATTCCAGGCATAATCCAGGCTGGTCAATCACAAGGAGAAAAAAATACATTGTCTCTTAGTAGTTTGACCAATACCTAAAGAATTGAAACTGATACATAATACTTTATGTGAAACCAACCTATACTGTTAGGATAAAAACCTCCTCCTGGCCTTGTAACTGAAAGACATTTTTCAATCTTTTCACATCCACAGCACTCTCAAATGCATGGATTATAATTTTCTGTTTACTCCTATGGAGAAAACCAAGGACCAGGAAAGGAACACAATTCCAAGAAGCTGATTTTTGTTGGCTTGTTTTAAAATTTTTGTATAACTAGGAAAAGGAGGAGAGATTTAAGTTGGATAGAAGGAAAAAATAATGAGGTAACAAAGTAGTACAAAATGCTTAATCCAAAAGTGTAATTCCAAAGAAATTGGATTTCCCCACACTGTTTGGGCTCTTCCCAATCTCTCAGCATTTCAGAAAAAGGGCTTCTTTCCTAGTATGCTATACTTCCTATCTGTAGTCCCTTCTTCCACTAGCAGCAGCAGGTCAGCCAAAATGCAATGGAGCAGGAGACATAAAACCTAAAGGGGCTGAAAGTGAAGAGCAAGCTAAGGAACAAGTGCTATCAGTTCCATTGGGAGGTGAATTACTTTCCCAAAGGCTAGTTTTGATTACACAGGCCAGTGACTGCATTTGCTCAAAGCCACAAAGATAGCCACCTACACCTCTGAAAATCCGACCTCCTTGTTCAACTCTGGGAGTGCCATTCCCTGCTATAGGGCCTTCCTCTGGCCGAGCATTTTCTGCCACGTATTTCATGTTTCCAGACCAGGGGTCGGCAAACTGCAGCTCACAAGCCACATGCGGTTCTTTGGGTACATCCCGTCTCAAAAGTTTGCCGGCCCCTGTTCCAGACCATTTATGCTCATCAACGGTTTCTTGTTTTCTGGCTATGGTACTGGATGGGGGAAAAAAATAAAGATCCTTTTACAGTTCATTCTTCATAATTTGTGATATTTCAACCTCACCTCCACTGCCAGACAATTTGTCTTAAGATTTCAGAGGAGCCCAGAAACCCTTGCCCTGCCCCCTTGAACAGAGCGGCCTTCCATTTGGATGGGATGCTAGCTTACCACACCCAGTCTGGAGTCGCCAGTCTCCAATCGGAATGCCAAGGGCTTGGCACACAAGAGCGTAGGCCTGGATGGCTTGACAGAGGAGTGT
>NW_017731813.1:140742-142403 GCF_001890085.2 Hipposideros armiger | reverse complement strand
GGTCCATTCATTCAACAAATACCAATTTAGCCTTTTCTCTCTATCAAGCACTGTTCTAAGAGCTAGGATTTGGCAACAAGCAAAAACCCCCTGCATCATGGAACCCATATTCCAGGTAAGGAGACCAACAACAAACAGAATAAATAGGTAAAATATGTAAGTATGTCAGAAAAACTTCTGCAGAAAAATAAAGCAGTGAATGTGGATCAAAAGTACTAGGGAAGGGGGTTTCTAATTTTAAATAGGATGATCAGGGAAGGCCTCACTGGGAAGGGGACATTTGAGATGAGGAAGCAAACCTTGCTGTTATCTGGGGTGAGAATGGCTCACACAGAGTGCACAGCCAGGCGCGAAGGTGGGGCCTGCCAGAGCACTCCTGGGACCTCAAGGGGTCAGTGTGACTGGAGTAGAAAGAGCAAGGAGAGGGCAGTGGTAAGTGACATTAGTGAGATAAGAGCAGACAGAACAGGTAGGGCCTTTCAGCCATTGTGAAGACTTTGGCTTTGGCTGAGCAATACGGGTAGCCAAGCCTGTGTTGAGGGCAAAAAAAAAAAAATCAACATGATCTGACTTCCGTTTTTAGAGAGTTGTTCTGGTGACTGTTTTGGGAACAGGCCTTGGAGGGCCTTGAAGTCGTGTTTTAAAACGAAACAAAATGAAACAAAACAAAACAAAATCCCATAAAAAAACCAAAAAACAATTTGGATTTCTCTTCTGTAGGGAGATCTCCAAAAGATTTTAAACAAGGAAATGATATAGTCAGACCTGCATTTTAGAAAGTCCATTCCGGCCAGCATGAAGGACTCATTAAAGTGTGTCCAAATTAGAAGCAGAGAAACCAGGCAGGCAACTGCTGCTAGAATCCAGGAATGATGGAGGATGAGGGCCTAAACTACATATGGACACGGAGTGACAAGCCCATGGGGTACATTCAGCAGGACCTGAGGGATTTTTGCAGTGGGGAGTGAGAAATGGAGGAAGAATCAAGAGTGAGTCCCAAAAGTCTGGCTCACTTGAGTAGGTGGTTTGATCAGCCTCCAACAGAGAGTTAATTTTCTTCTTTTTCACACTTAACAGGCCTAGAACCTATAGATATCATAGTTGTGGGCTGAGATGGACTGGTTAGTCCTAGCTGGAACTGACTGTAAGTGCACATAGGCTTTCCAGGCTGCCTGGACCCACACGAGAAGGACAAGGGTCTTTAGTGCCACCATTGTTGCTACTTTCTGTGTTGTCTAGGAAGTGAGACAACAGACGTCCAAGCATCGCCCCCAAGATTTACTATGGCAGATACCATGTGCAATTCTCTGTCTGTGGAGATTAGTAAGACTTAAAGGGGGCAGGGGAAAAGAAAAATATGCTTGAAAAATAAGTCATCCTACAGAGAGCTAGAAGTAGAAAAAAAAAAACCTAGGCATTGATTAATTGATCCTTATCTCCTAGGTAGTGGTTAGGCAACAGAGGTGAAAAAAATCATACTATAAGGAAGGTCAATTAGCAAGAACCCTGGATGATTACTAGGTATTGAGATGTAGAAAGTACAATTTTCCCTAAGGCTGGTGTAATTGTAAATGCCAAATACAGTTGACCCTTGAACAACACAGGTTTGAACTGTGCAGTTCCCCTTACATGAAGATTTTTTTTCAATAGGTACTATCAAT
>NW_017731813.1:137309-139662 GCF_001890085.2 Hipposideros armiger | reverse complement strand
ATCCTTACAATAACTTTAGAAGGTCCTTATCATTTCCCCCTTTTGCAGATGAGGAAATTACGGTTCAGGGCTTGCATGACTTGTAGGTGACAGGGCTTGACTTTCGCTAGCTGGGCTCCAAACTATGCTGTCTCTACTGCTCCCTGCTGCCTTTATCCCAGTGTTAAGTAGAGGTAGCCGAGTCCAAACTACAGCCCCTGAGTCCTGCTTTCTTAACACTATCACCCCATTTTACAGATGGAAAAAATAAAGCTCAAAAAGGCTGGCTGCTCAGCTGGCAGTGGTGGCACAGGGATTGAGCAGCTCTGTCCCCAGAGTCAGAGCTTTTCATCACCATACACTAATTGGCCTTGGCACTCTTTTCAGTGGAGCACCCTAAACTGCTAAAGTTTATCTGGGGGAGAAATAGGAAAACTGATAAGTATTAGCTAGAAGGAGATGTTTACTATATATGGGTTTTAGCTGGCTTTCTTTGGTCCCATTAGCATATATAATCCCATACTGTTTATTTTGTTACCTGAGAGCAGTGCAAAGGGGGAAAATCCACATATAGAAGCCAGTTTCTAACCCCAGCATGTGGAGAAAGGCAATCTCTAGTTTGCAAGAGCAGATCTTAGTGGCCATTCCTGACCTGGCCCAGCGTGTCTGGAAAAGTCAGTTGCCTTGCAGGCGTATTGGGCTCCTTCTTGCTTTCCATCCCTCTCCCTGTCTGTCCCCAGTTCACCCTGGGTGGGAGCTGTGCCATCCTCTGAGCCAGCCCCCATCCCCAGCAGAGCAGGTGTATTCAGAGACACTTGGAAGCCATTTGGCAAAAGGAAAAGGAATCCATTGTTCGCTTGCAGTTGGAGTCACATAACCTTTTCTTTCTGAAACATTTACATTCATATCCACATCTCTCTGTTGCTACAGAAAATTGAGGAATCCATGTCCTACACTTGGACGATAGAAAAGAGCCACACAAAATAAGCAGAGCTGCAGGGACTGAAAGGAAATCTGGTGCCCTTTTCCTTCTAAAAAAAAATCTGACTGAGAGCGAAAGAGAATTTTAATCAAAATGGGAAGTAGGAATAAAGCATGAAGTTTTCTTTTTCAACTACAGATAGTATNCACTCCCACAGGGGGCCGTCCGTCTTATTGAGGAAGCCACAGTAGTCAGAACCAAAGTAGAGGGCCTCAGTGGCAGCATCACATTGGGTGCAGTTGTCCACACAGCCTGAGTCACACTTCCACTCAGCATGGTAGACCCGCCAGCTCTCTCCTAGATCCAGGACAGACATGGCTGGCCTGCCGTCCGGGCGGAGGAAATCATCCAGCGGGTTTTTATTGTAGTTCCCACAAAGTCCACACGTGGAGTTTATATAGGAGCCTGGGATGGAAATGGAGGCGTAGTGCTGGCCGTCAAATGTCACTAAGAGCCCAAAATCCGTTTCCACGGCAGTAGACATGCCACTCTGGTAGATTTTCACTGTCCCCAAGTCTAAGGTGACAGGCAAAGAAGTCACTAGGTCATTAACCTGCCAACAACAGTAATAGTAAAAGGCAGGTGAGCAGGTGCCAGGGCAATGCGTCCAGCCGAGGTCAGAAAAAAGGGGGCAAAGCAGCTCATGCCCCAGAAAGAATGCACCCTCCCCTCACCCCAAACTGCCTGGTTTCTAGTAGGCTAGCCTCCTATTAAGGCAGAGGCCTGGGGAACCCTCGAGAGCAGGCTGGCATGGGCCAGCTGAGCACTGTGCATTTAAGCTGTGGCAGATGCGTATTGCTAGTGCCACTCTGGACTCCTCTGGGGACCAGGTGGCTGCCAACTCTTGCTGCTGCTGCTGGCTCTACTGCTAGCTTCAAGTCTCTTCTTGAAAGACTAGTTACCTCACTTTTCCTCTACATTCATTCTTTAAATCCCAGCCAAGTCACATATTTTCCATTCCCTGTTCAATGCCTGGAGCACTCCCTGACCCCTCCTCCCAGCTGAAGTGTGTACTATAAACCGTTCCCCACAATTTAGCATTGAGGGTGTCCTGGTATTATTCTCTTGAGTATCTCACCCTGTCACTTTCAGATACCAGGATCATGTCATGGAATCATTCAACAACAACAAATCTGAACACCTACTGGGTACCAAGCACTATGTTAGGTGCCGAGAGATAAGGAATTAAAAAAAAAAAATTGTCCCAGCTCCTTATGAGCTCTCAGCCTACTGAGGAAGAGGGCCACAACTGATATTTATAATATACTATTTTAAATATGTGTTAATTGGTGATGCAACGGGAGAACGGTAAATGAACACTTAATCCAGCCGGTGGAAGTCACAAAGCTTTTTAGAAGCAATTAAGTCTGATCTGAGCCTTTAAAAATAAAC
>NW_017731813.1:129137-131633 GCF_001890085.2 Hipposideros armiger | reverse complement strand
TGCCATGCATCTCTATGATACAAACAGCAAATAGTAGAACCAGTAGATCTAGGCAAGTCTTCCCTAGGCTGAAGACTCCCGAGCTTCTCCATCTCCCTATGAAGGATGGAGAGGGTCTCACCTTGACTTTTCCATAGCTTCCTTTGGGAATGAGAATCTTGTAGCCATTCACCTCCACAGAGAGCTCCTTCACCCAGGAGACAGCTGAGCCCCCACGGTGTTCATTCTTGGCCTCCACACTGAAGAAGGGGAGGCTGGAAGTCTGCAAACATTGCCGTGCCAACAGGTAGGCACAGGACCCTTGGAAGTGAAACAGGAAGCCATCAAAAGTGTGATAGTGAGGCTCCCCAAACACCACGCATGTACTGGTCTCCACGGGGCTGCAGTAGAAGAATTTGCCTTTCGGTTCGCACACTTCATAGGGGCTACAAGAGGCTTCCTGGCAGTAGATCTCATTGTTGAAATCCAGGCAGCGGCACTTGATGGTGCAGTTCAGGTCATCCCAAAACACCTCCCCTCGCCGAAGGAACTGTCCTGGGGAATAATGACATTAGAGCCAACATTTACTGAGCACTTATCCTCTGTGCCAGGCATTGGGCTAAACACTTGACTTGCATTATACCATTTAATCCACAAAAGAACCTTATGGGGTAGATATTGTTGCCCTCACTTGATAAGTGAGGAACTGAGGTTTGAGAGAAATTGAGTAACTCATCCAAGGTCACTCAGCAACTCAGTGGTGAAGCTAGGGTTCCAAGGGTTCCAAGGATTCAGGTTGAATCCAGGCTAAACTCTTGGCATGATCCTTTCCATGCTCTCATTCAAGGAAAGATTCATTGCCTTAATCCATGGGAAAGGCACAGGAGTTACATCTTTCCTTTAAGCAATAAGAAAAAGGGTATTCCAAAAGAAGGCCCAGCTTACTCAGGTAACTCAGCAACACTGTTCATTCATTCACTCATCTACTCATTCAACAAACATTTGTTGGGGGCACAGCATGTGCCAGAAAAGGACAATAGCATGACCCAGGAGTCAGAGGCACAAATTTAAATCCTAGTCTCCCTTGGAAAATTCTAGAAAGGGTTAACCTCTGGCTTGGCACCTTCCAGGGCTCATAAATCCTGCAGATGCTGCTTAGGCAGAACTCACAACCATACAAGTTGTCTTCTCTTTTGTTCTAGGCCCTGTGCAAATCCAGCCCTTATCTCCTTTTATCCACCAGACAGAACTGATCAACAGAATCTAAGTCAGGAGCACGAGGTGGGCGGAGGGAATGGTTTTAAAGCATGTGCTAATTTTTAAAATGTTCACTATTTATTTTGTAGACAGTCTTTAAAATCATTTCACTAAATAAATGATCTTTACCACAATAAACTTTGCTAATATCAACCTTCAATTGAAATACATGCATCTCTGGGCTGAGGGTTGTGATAGCCCTNCATTTACATTCATATCCACATCTCTCTGTTGCTACAGAAAATTGAGGAATCCATGTCCTACACTTGGACGATAGAAAAGAGCCACACAAAATAAGCAGAGCTGCAGGGACTGAAAGGAAATCTGGTGCCCTTTTCCTTCTAAAAAAAAATCTGACTGAGAGCGAAAGAGAATTTTAATCAAAATGGGAAGTAGGAATAAAGCATGAAGTTTTCTTTTTCAACTACAGATAGTATGCACATCAACCCCATAACACAGGAAGTAGGGGAAAGTTAGTGAACATTTTTCTAGCTTCAAAATGTTAGCATCTATCTACAAGGATAAGTACAGTGCTCAACAACACAATATAAATGGAAAGGGTACAAACTACAAACCTCTGTCCCCAAACTCTTACCTTGGATTTGATATACAAAACTAAGATTCTATAATAGAAAGGGCTGTCCTTAGGGAGACTGATCTAATGACAAGCAAATTGGACTGTCAACCACAGTAATAGCTCCCTTTCCTAATTATGACACTGATAAACTGCACCAACTAGGAAGGGAAGAACCAGAGAACATGGAATTAGTACCTCGGTTATGCCTTTTGTTGAACATTCTGCATCAATTAAAACTACCATACATATTTTAAAAAAGAAAGAACTCCTTGCATTGGCATCAGTTCTGCTTTGTAATCTCTGTGATGACCTCCAAGCTTGGGGATTAAGAATTGCATGAAGTGGTCGCAATAAACCCCTGGTGGTCTTGCTTATTACTACTTGAATAAATACACAGTTGCAACAGGGTCTTCATTAACATTATGAAAATCAGAGCCTCTACATAATGAGTAATTGCTAGTGGCTTTCTGCTCTTCTTCTTTTGTCAATGCCCCTGCTTGAAATCCAGGTGGACAATGACAGGGATGATTTGCATATGCTAAACAGACAAGCAGAGAGCCACCTTCTTCTCTCTCATTCCAGTCAGGAGTGGGCGATTCTGTTAGAGCAGTGTTTGGGCAAAGCTTTCATGGGAACTTCCTACCCAGGTTTCACTACAGAAATCACCAAGCCCTCTCCAGGTG
>NW_017731813.1:101834-126933 GCF_001890085.2 Hipposideros armiger | reverse complement strand
GAACAACAGTTTGACCTGGAGCTGGGCTGCCTTGAGTCGCCGGCGTCAGCGTCGGCTGTAGCCCCTGCTGCAGTGGGCTGCTGTAAGCCACCGTGAGCCACTGTGAGCGGCTGTCCAATGGCCGGTGAGTTACTTCCTCACCTGGGAAGAGCGCAATGATAATACCAACATGGGCCAGTGAAGTGACACCCTCCACAACTAGACTCAAGAACAAAAGGACAGCAACTTGTCTGTTCCCATTCCCCGATTCCCCAACGCTGTTCCCCTCCCCCAACTCCCCAATAAAATCTTTTAAAAAAAAAAGATAACTGGGCACTGGTCACAACTCTGCAATCAACTTACATGACTACTGACTTAACCTCCATCTGTCTCAGTTTTTTAACCTGCAAAATGTGGACAACGCTATTTTCTCATCCCTGCCTCATGGGGAAAGTGATGCTATAAAAAGTTGGCATACATTGATAGAGGTAGGAGCATTTGTAAATTGAGAATGTCTAAAAAGGGAAGTATCAAAGACACAACATTAAGAAATGTGAATAGGGCCGGCCGGGTGGTACAGTTGGTTAGAGCGTGTGCTCTTAACAACAAGGTTGCTGGTTCGATTCACACATGGGATGGTGGACTGCACGTTCCCCCCACCACACACACACACAACTAAATTGAAAGCGGCAACTGGACTTAGAGCTGAGCTTGCACCCTCCACAACTAAGATTGAAGGACAACAACTTGACTTGGAGCTGATAGGTCCTGGAAAAACACAATGTTCCCTTTCCCCAATTCCCCAACACTGTTCCCTTCCCCAATTCCCCAATAAAATCTTTAAAAAAACAAAACACCCAGAAGTTTATTTTTTTTAAAAAAAAGGAAGAAATGTAAATAATGTCATAGAGTAGGAGTAACTATAGTTTGAAACTGTAGTTTGAAAAAATTTCTTACATTTTTATAAAACTGACCACCTAGTGAATAGTGCAAGGCTGCAAGTTTAACCCAAGCAGAAGGCATGGGTGCCTTGATGACAGTCCTTTCTATCTCTGTCCAGCAGGAACAATTATGTCTCAACAGACAGTTATGTTTCAGACCTGTTGAGAATAGGGCCCCCAAACGAGATAATAGATTTATTCACATTCCTAGTAGGTCATATGCATCAGGCCTGAAGAAAGGCCCCTCGAACCTCAACACGCTTTGGCAGTAGTCCTAAGTGCATGTATTATAACAGCCTCCACTCAGTATAATCTCCAGTCTCTGTCTGCATTGACAGGCTTCCAATAAATGAGAGGAAAATGCCTTTGAATGCAGGTCTGGCCCAAAAGGTAGACTCTCTGAGATAATTTTGCTTGTGAAATTATGATATAATAAACAAGTTCCATGCAACACTTCCCTTGCTATCACCTGCGCCAAATCCCTGTCTCATTAGATTGATGGATGTCCAGTGGCACATAAAATGCACAGCAGTCTATATAAGGATATTGAATGAAACCCAAATCCATAACTCAGGAGGAAAAGAATGAAGTCCAAGTGGGGACTTTGTACACAGCTGGCATCTGACCAACTCCACAACTCGGCAAGGCAATGTTTTTTAAGACCACAGCATTGCAGTCCCAGAACTCAGGTGAGAGGCTGTCACCAGGCACTTAAGTTGCATGGCCATAGTCAGCCAGCTCGGCAGTGCTTGCACTAAGGGGGAAAGGCATTGGGTAGATCACTATCTAGTCCAGGCCATAAAGGGGAGAGACATAATGGGGTGTTGGTTTGGTATCTTTCACAGACCTCAAGTGAAGCAGTACTTACACTCATTAAGGGAGGTGGGCATAGTCTCAGAAATCCTGGTGAGCTAGACCCTTTTCTGTCCAGTTTAATACCAGCTCAGTTCTAAAACATGTATTTGCTATTCTGAATATGGAGGAATTTACAGAGTCCACAGAGGCAAAGAGTCCCAGGCAGACCATTTGCACAAATGACCTTTCAAAGGCAGAGGTTTGATGAGCCTGACCACAATACAGGGACTGGGGGCAGAGGGTGTGGGGATTTCAGTCCAGGTGAATATGACTTTTCTGTATATTATCCAAATTGAAGCTGAGTCAAAAGAGAAGCCTGAGGTCCCCTGGGTTGCCGAGACGTGCAGGTCAACAGGCCAGGCTTTCTATCTGAGGACAAGAGACCTCCTGAAACCTTCATCCCAACCCAAAACTTTCTTATAGATCTGGAAACATTTTCCTCAGGGTCATCCTCTGCATTTCCACAACACCCTGCACTCAGGTCTGTCATAATAAGTCCTAAACTTATTGTCTCATTGTTTCTGTGGCTGGCTTCTCTACCATGGTGGTGTCCTGGGAGGCTAGCACTCCTTAATCTTCAGCACCTAAAAGTGTGGCCAGCACCTCACTGGGACTCTCAGACTGTTCTTTGGAAAGATGTAATGGCTGGATGGCTGAATGGATGGGTGGGTAGATGATTTACTAATTCTAGTTGCTATCGCCTCTTCTCCTAGAAGCAGAAATATTAACAGAAATCCTGTTTTCAGAATGCTTTTAGACACATCAGAAGCAGGAATTTATAAACCAGGATGTTCCTGTGAAGAGTCCTGTTTTGCACATCCAAAGAGGTTTCGGTAGTTCACAGGAGGCTCCAAACTTTGGATGTCAAATGTAAAGGAAACCTATCGAGGTTCAACTACAGCTTGTTCATACAGCCCTAAAGCCCGCTCTGATTCTCCCCAAATCCTTGCATGTTTTGCTGCTGCTAGGAAGATTTTAGGAGAAGCCGCACTAAAAGACTATGACACTTTTTTTCTTTCTAATCATACTAGGAAGTACTGATTTACTCTTGGAGAGACTAGGCAATGCTCCAAGCTCGCCCACTCCTGTGGATCTATAAAGTGCAGATGGCAGAGCGGGAGTGAAGATGAGAAGAAAATTTTAAAGGGAGAGGAGGAATGACAACAACAACGATCATGTTAAACTGGAGGGCTCCCTTCTGTCCCTCTGGCTGAGAAATCACTCAAGATCCTCATCCACTAAGCAGTTGTTCAGAACAGGGACTTGTGTTCACACCCCAGGGAAGGACTTTGTAAACCACAGTGTAGCAAATGCAGGGTTTCAGCTCCTGGTCTGATGAATGTGCCTGCTAAAATTACCTTGATCTCCATTACCCAGCTGAGAGAGGTCAAAAGAGTAAGGCATCTGAATGTGTCCGCCCCCCGGGGCTTAAAAGCCTGCCTGTCAATCTAAACTAAACAAATTCTGCTTTGCCATAAAGAAGAGGAAAAGCCTTTACCTCTGGAGGTGCAGCCATTGGCTGGGTCAATTTCCTTCCCATCAACTTTAAATGCCCAGCGGCCTGGAACATTGACGTTTGTGGTCTCCTGGATATTCACAATATCAGGGGTTCTTGACCCAGGGAGGCTGAAGAAATTCGTGAGGTTTCCACCATTAAATCCTGCCTAGAGCACAGAAGGAAAACAGGACCTTTGAACACAAACACCACCCACATTGGTTAACTTGCCCCAATACCTTATTTTCAGAATTTAGTAGACCTGAAATCAAGAGAGCCCTCGAACTATAGCCCCTGGGCCACCATTTCAGGTGGGAAAGGTCTGCCTAGTTCATGCCACACCCAGATCAAGGTATCAAAGATAGACAGGACTATCTCTGTCCACCTGAAAGATCAGACCCACTTCTTTAGTTAAAGACTGTGGGTAGGACTCCCTCTAGGATGCTGAGAAGCATAAGCAGAAAGTGCAGTGCTTTAGAACATGCAGAGGATGAAATGGAGAAGCACCTACCTGTGCCATTACTCCTCCCAGACCCGTCAGGGGATCACCGCCACTCGCTGTCCCAGTGGTCCAGTTGATTTCATAATAATTGAAGAGCGTGAATGTATAGGAGCCATCAGACACTAGGACGGCCTGGAAGGTGTTCACCTACAGGATGGGAAGATGGGCTCATGACTCACACTCTCCAGGAGCCCCTCTCCCCAATTGCAGCTCCCTTTATTCTGCACCCTCCCTGCCCCCAAGCAGCTCAGAGCTGCTCCCTGCCAGCCCTCACATTCTGCCTCCTCCCTGAATTTGTTCTTGCCTCCAGCGGGAAAAGCAAGACATGTGGGATCATGCACCTAAAAGGGAAATTGCCTGGGGATAACCTAGAGGCTGACTCAGCGCCCCTCCTACAGCTCTGATTTGCACCAGACAGAAAAATGCAGAGGCCTGGCTCAGCTTGTGATGATACATGAGCACCTATAGATGGCAGCATGAGAATAAACTATAGGAAATCCTTAAGGCCAGGAAAGGGCTGCAAGCACCTCTTCCCACAGCACATTGAGTGGGGCTGGCGAGGCGAAGGGAAGAGCCAGCCAGTGCTAGTCAGTGAGACTAACGAGGTGGCACGGACTGTGCTCTTTCACTTCCCAGAAAACACGGGTAATCTGGGTGAGATGTCTCACCCTTTTTAAAATGGCAGTTGGAAAGTGATTTTTATAAAGCACTTTGTGGGGAGAAATTGCTCCTCTAATTATACACTACTTTATCTCTGCAAAATTCTCAACATTCGTCTGTGCCTCGGAACAATGCTAAGACAGGTAATTTGGGGGGCCATGTCCATCTCATGGTTTAAAAAAACTGAGAGCTAAGGGAAATAAATTCCTGGAAATTTCACAATGACCCAGCAACAGAAAATGGGATTCAAGCCAGAGCTCCCAGTCTTTCTGTTAGCACCCCGTCATTACACACTGTCTTAATGTTAAACTTCTCAGGACAGAGTGTTATATAAATTCAAACAAGCCTGGCAAACAGTTTCTGGTAACAAGCTGTAGCAAATGTCATCCTTTACTATTTCCCTTTGCTAATTCCTTGCCCCTTGATGTGTATTTTCAGGAAATTAAAATAAAAATAGAGTTAAAAAGAGAGGCTGCTTTGACCTTTTCCTTTCAAACCTAGCACTTTCCTCAGCTGCCTGATACTATCCCCATTAACATTCTGTCAGGCTCAGAGGAAGACCCAAATCCTTATCCTGTGTAATCAAGCTGGGGTAGAGGATCTTGGAAGCCTCAAATCTCCCATCCTAGATGGTCCCAGGGAGGGAGACAAGGTGCACGTAAAGAAAAGCCCTTTTTTAAAACAAGAACTCTCTCCTCAGGCTCTGTGCTTGCCACAGCTGATGGTGTCTATGATAGGGTCGCCCAGGTATATGCCTCCATTCTTTGGCCCTGCTCAACAGAAGAGAGAAGTAGGACACAGAGATGAGTGAGCAGTCGGCTCAAGATTGCTATAAGGTCACTGTAGGGTCTGGTTCAAGAGACAGACACAAAGTCAAAGCCATGCAAGGACTAAAGCCAAACCCTCCTTTAGACCTGGGTTCTCCTTCAGGAACTGAATTCCTTCTTCAGAAATGAACTTGGAAATATCTCTGCTCCAAGCAGGTCTTGAGAGCAATCCATTTCTGATCCTAGAATCTCCTCAAAACCAACCAATCATCCTAACAACACTCCTGAGTCTCACTTGCACTCATGGACATCCTTGCTTGCTCTTACACACCCCTACTCGCACATTATCTCTTCAATGTTAGTTTTAAGCCTCCTCCAGATCTGTTTTGTAAAACCATGTTTTCAGTTCTTGAAAAACCCTCTTGTACTCCAGAGGACCTCTAATGATACCTGGAGAGGGCAGCTAAGGGTTCAGGATTCAGTTAGGAGACCAGTTTGAACCCTGCTCTGCCTTCTCTGAGGTTCAAACCTCTTCTCTTGACACTTGGGCAAGTCACTTAACCTCTCTGGGTCTGTTCCCTCACCTTTTAAATGGAGAGAGTGCTTATTGTGGAACACTCTTGTAAGAGTTACATGATATACAAAAATAGCCTATCACAGAGCTGGGCTCATAGTAAGCCATCAGTAAATATTAGTTTTCCTTCCTTAAAGTAAGCATGTCCCCTTCCCTTTCCCTTTCTACTGGGCTTGCATGAGACCTGCCTTTTAAAGACCTTTCTCACCCAGTGTTTAGCTGGCCTGATGATATGAGTTCCTATACAGAAGAGGAAACCTGGGGAGATGAAAGAGGGGGCCAATTTCAAAGATACGGATGGATGGACACTCCTGCAGTTCTGGAGGATTGTATCATCTTTTTTCACCAAGAAGCTCAAAACATTTAGAGGTTATCTTATTCATCCTCCTTGAAAGAGTTTTCACCTAGTCCAGAAATTTACTTCAAAGTGCAAACCAGAAAGTATCTAACTTATCTTGCCTATTTTATTGCCAATGGAAGTTTTGTTTGTTTGTTTGTTTTTGAAAAACTGGCCATCAGCATTTGATGGGCATTTCTTTTCCTTTTTTCCCCACTGACACTAACATTTATCGATCACTGGCGTCTTATATTCTAGCGCTGTAAGGTATGAGGTTTAAAGAACATAAAATATCACCCGAGGAGCTGTTAGCAATCCATAACATGACAGAGGAAAATGTATGCTTCTTTAGAGGTTATTTCTAGCTGTGCATCCACTGTTTAAGCCATGTCTTTCCGCTCTCCAGAACCTCTCAGGATAAAGTGTATCTTGGTGGTCTGGTCAAAAGGTGCTAAAACACAACGTGCTCACTGCACGGTGGCTATGAATTGCTAGCCCAACACTTTCCCATCTCTGTCTCTAACTCAATAACTTCTGTTCCACCTCCAAACAGCTGACTCACTGCCACAGAAATTGGAAAACAGATGGAATTGGAAACACTCCTAAGAAAGCAGAGGGTAGATTTTTTTTAGTATCTTTGCTTCCTGGAAATTATACAGATGATGGCGTGTCTGCTACTTCAAAATTCTCCACTGCCAAAGTCACCCAAATAAGCTGCAGGCTTTCCTGAAAAGTGTGTTCTGCCCCTTCATGTAAAAAGTTGGTTATCGCTACTATAATGCCAGTGATAAGCTTTCTTATTTGATGTTTATTTGACTGCTCATTTGGGATTTCAGAGCAGATGTTAAAACTTTATTCATGAGATGCTTTAACTGCCCACTCCAATTAGCATCGAATATATATGCCAGCCCCCCGTGACATGAAAAAAAAAAAGGTTATAATATATTACAGTGGGTCAGGTCATTTGTGCCCAGAACTAGCACCCTATTTTTCTCGTCCTAGCAGGTTTTATGAAGAAAGGAAAAACAGGAAATTTGCTGATGGAGAGAGGCATTTGTGCCTCTGGCAAGAAAAAAGAACCTTTGGGCTCCTAACGGTTCCATAATCATATGGCCTAGATCAGGTCTCAGTGCCTCAATCACCATCCTGCAAAATAGAGATGCTACCTACTGCAAGGAAATTGTGGCAGGGTTCTTTTTACACATTTGTAATGATTCAGGATAGGAATGACACATCCTCTGAAATATTACAGCAGACTGGATTGATTAGGTATGATAACTTCCCCCGTTTCCTGGAAAGCGGGTGGCAAGACTCATTAGTATAACTCAAGGAAACGGACATTCCTCAGCTCTGACAATTACACCCCTTCACAGTAGTGAAGATGGACAAGAATTAGACGTCAGGATATGAAGTGGAAAACGGAAAATTTGAATTATTACAGGTGTGGTGCTGCTCCCTCCATAAAACGTGACTTCCTCCCATGTCACAATGAAAACCCAAGTGGCAGAGAAGGTTGCCATGTCTTTGAAGTACTTCCTGATGTCCTTGGTGGCTCTTTTCAAGATGACAGGGTCCATGGTCTCTCTGTAATAGATCTCGCCTCGAATGCCATTGTGCACATCTGCCCAAAATGGGGCAATGAAGGCCCTCCCATCCGTCAAGGGAAAGGATTCCGGCGTGAACTGGCTCACTAGTACATTGAAGGAGACAACTCCATTGTTATTGACCTGCAAATATAAAAAAGGTTTTGCACAGTGGATCTGAAACCACGACAACTTCAGAGTCTTAAAGCAAGACAGATGCTCGCTTAATCAAAAGAATATAAACAACTTTTAAACCACTGAATTAGAACTCCCAAACATTGATCAACAAAGAGGTTTGTTTACTTCCAGACAAACTCATTGGTTTTCTTTCACTTTCAATTTGTAGAATGCTGCATTTCTTATTAATAATCCATCTCATTTTCATGGTCGCTATCCTATCTCTATTTACATTTATCTCATGCTACCCAGTTGTGTGTGTGTGTGTGTGTGTGTGTGTGTGTGTGTGTGTGTGTGTCGGGCCAGACAGGGGGTAATGCGGGCAATAAAGAAGATCCAGAGTCAAAGATATAAAACAGACAGGAAAAAAAACAAACCCACAAAAAGCATGAAAGCAGAAAGTTAAATCTAAAAATTGAGGCGCTCTATATTAGACCTTGATTCCTATTATAAGACAAGAGATGAGCATCAGAAAAAGAAAAATCAAATACTTCATCTTCAAACTCAGATCTCAGGATAAGCTATACCCTGCTCCAGATGAAACATTTAAAGGACTTTTACTGACGTCACAACCACTCCGACTATGTTATGGTGATTTCTTCAAGATTTGCAAATGGCTTAGCAAACTCGTTAAATTACTAAACCTTCCTGCAAATAACAAGCTATTATGTATACTCAGTTGACACAGGACCTATAAACAATTTGCTTCTGCCTGCATCTGCAGCTCTCTATATACATTGTTTGCTTTGTTCCTATCAATTAGTAATATTATGGACATTAACAGCCCCAGATCCCAGAGGTAAGTTATCAGTACCGGACTCAACATTTGTCAATTTGTTTTGGAAGCAAGGGTATGGAGTTTGGGAAGGAAGCTGGAAAGCCAGCTACAAGGACATTAAGAGTCTGTTGTCTGCAAGTAATAGTGGCAAGCCAGAGGCTTGAAAAAGACTGCACTAACTCAAAATGCTGGAAACTCTTGGGAGCAATTTGCCCTCAAATAACTCTGCCCCAAATTAAGGTCCCTCCTTTTGCAAGGACAAGAATTATTCAGACTCCATGTCACATAGCACAATAGAAGAGAAAGAGGAGCTTAACTAAATACATTTGTTCTAGTTGTCTATAAGACTAAGGCTTCCAGAATGAAAGTCCTGTATGTCTCTCTCATCTCCAAAATTAGGTCAATGCATTCTGAAATTTACAATCAACTATGACGGACTAAGAAGCTCTACTGTGAGTAGAGAATAAAAGGCATATCAGGGTGCCAAAGCAATGTGTTTTCTAGGGAATAATGGGTGTAATTAAAACACACAGATAGATGAGCAGAGAAAGCTGGTGATGACTCAGTTGTGTTTTGATTGTATTCTATAGTTAGAATCAGTCATTCTCAAACTTCGTGGATATCAGAATCACTTGGAGGGCTACTTAAAACACAGGTTACTGGGTTTCCCTCCAAGAGTTTCTGATTCAGTAGGTCTGAGGTGGGACCTGAGAAGTGGCATTTCTAACAAGTGCCCAGGTGATTCTGATGCTATAGGTTCAAGAACCACTGGTTAGGTAATGAAAGAGGGAACTATTTTCTAGTGTGAGTCAGCCCAGAGCTATAAATCAACAGTTGGGGAAGACAGAGGTCCCAGATTCCCAGGTGGCCAGAGGTATAGGTGTTTGGAGTTTCGTTTCTTCCTCCAGGGCAGGCAGGACACAGAATAGAATAGGATGTGATATAATCTACATATGCTGCACACAATCTTGTAAGGTCAAAGATAAAAACAGGTTCGGTTGCTCTGAACCTTCTCAGTGTGCAACAGTCTCACTAGCAGCAAACCCAATGATCCAAAAATAACAGTAATAACTTGATAATGCAGGTGCCTAGGAGAGTTGTGACAGCAAATGGTACCATTTTTTAATGCAGGTATGACAATGGGACCCTATGGAATGTCTCAGACCCAATGAGGTGGCCAATTCTGCAAACAACTTTTATATAGTAGTGGATTACCCCTCTACTGTGCTTTGGCTGCTTCAAATTGGTAGGAAGCCTAAGAACAGATGCCTAAACTTTTTATACCCCCATAGGGGAAGGAAAAATGATATCGCTCTTATTGTGGTTCATTATATCTTTTTAATCTTGTTGAGTAGCAGAAATAATGTTCACGGCACTGGGGCCTCTGTTTCACTTCTGTGTCTAATCATCCACAAAAGCAATGTATTGCCCTGTACGCCCCTTTACAATGAACATTAGCCATTAAATACACCTTTGACTTTCTTAACCATAAACCTATCAGTTCATGGTATCTCAGAACCTGTCATTTGGGCTGCCAATAAATCCTCCATTCCTGGAGCCCTGGAAGAAGGTATTTTACATGTTTCCCTTAATGACAAACCAAGGGGAAAGCCACAAAGCAACAGCCAGGCTGCTTTTCCACTTACATAGACAGTGCGGTAAGGAACGCCAAAGAAGAAAATGGGGATGGCCAATTTAATCTCAGATGAGCTTCCGTCGTCTACTTTGGGGGTTTTGGTGTCATTCTGCCAAAATGGATACATAAGCTCCCTGGGCTGAACTGTCAAGAGAGATGGTGATTAGATAGATGACAGATTCCTCTTCCGTTAGGCAAGCTACTTCCCTCCCACCCACTAAAGCCAGCTTCTTTCAGTAAGTCTTGCAAGCTACTTGCAAGTCGGACTCCCTTTTCATTTATCCTAAACCTAAGCTGTACACAGTGCATGATCTTCTGCCTGTGGAAGGGAGAGAATGGAAGTCATGCCATTTCTACTTAGGAGAAATCACTTCATGCTTCATTTCTAAGCTTCCCTACATGTTGGAGAGCGCAATCATTATAACTGCCTGGAAGTTGCAAAATCAACCCTGCCTGGAGCTCTCAGAGCTTTAAGAGGTGGCCTATAGGTCTGGCAATGGATTAGATGGCTTGATCCTTGATCAGAAGGCAAGGGGTAGAGAAGGTGGCTTGTGGCTATGAAGCGCCCTTCTAGCTCAAGAATTCTACTATCATGTCTTTTCCTGAAAGGAGTCCACTCCCTCTTGCTGCGTAATAGGAGAAGATACCAGATCCCAGAAGGAAAGAAACAACAGTTGGAAATGGGACAAAAAAAGTGGGAGGAGAGGGTTTGTAGTAACTAGCCTGTGAATGAGCTTGATTGAGTTCCAGTCCTGTGAGAGGGCTCTCTGCCCAGTCTTGTTTACAAAAGACAGCATGGAATCCTCTGGGGCGAGGGAGGTTGGGCCCTTGAGAACTCGGAAGAGGAGGCTCAGGACTCGTACTCATCATCCTGATCAAAGGTGGGAGTCCATACACACATAAATAACTGTGTCGCCACCTCTCCAGGCAACCTGGTTTATTTCTCCGCCAAACTCTTGCAAGGGGTGTCCCAGTTTAGCAAGAGAAATTAGACAATTTCCCAAGGGTCTACATAATTGCTGATCAGGTCCAATGGTATCTATAAAATAATCTACATTTGAGGTGTAACTTTTTGCTGCCTCTGTCCTCTAGAACTTCTCTTGAATGAAAATAGAACAACAGAACATTATCTTTTCTTTCTTTTTAAAAACTGGTTTGTTAGTTTTCAGGAGCAGTGGCAAAACCATTTGGGGCTTCTGCCCACAGCTCTGGCTTGCCGAAATCCAGGTGCTAATACCCCATTCTCAGGTCAGCGGCCCTCTCCTTAGGAAAGCCCCTGCTCTGTGTGATGGAGCTGACAGGCTGCTGGGCACCTACCCTGCTCCTTTGGGAGCCTTTTAGTGAGAGATAACAGCTCATGTAAGAGAGTGCAGAGTAACCAGAAAGCACAGCAGCGCCAGGCCAAGTGCCAGCCTCTCTCCTTCTGGAGCAAGGAACAAGAGGTGATCTGCCTGGACACAGAGCTAATCTGTTTGCAAGGAGTAACATCGGAGGGAAGCAGGGAAAAGTAGCCCCGTCATTACTGTACGAGCATTGTTCCCCAAGCCCCAGAGGTCTCTGGGAAGCCAACCAAATTTGAGCCTTTAGGAGGTGCTGTAGCTAGTTTAATCACAGGAGCACTCAGCCGACTGCTTTATTTAATGTCACAATCAGTAGGCAAAAAGGGCTTCTCTGACATTTGTGTTTACACAGAAGTAACAAATTCCAAATTCCTAAAAGGTAGGCATTTTTTTTAAAAAATCCCTTTATAATCCCCATCGTAGAATTATACACAGGTACTTATTGAATTTGAAAAGTGATGAACTTTCTCAAATTAATAATAATAAATCAAATCATGGATTTATCCTTCTTGGGGAACTATTTAGGAGTGATACCCAGGTGTGAATAAGGGCTCATATTCATAATGAATTATCATCATTTTAATGAAAAGATTAATTGGTATTTTGGGCAGTGTTGGCTAATCTGCCTAAGAAATGAAAAATCCATACCACTCATAGAGGACACAGAAAACTACGGTCGTGAAGACTATCCCTAACTTCCCTCTCTACTCTAACAGTGAGGCAAATTTGCAAGATTTTTCTCTTCATGAGTGATCTTAACTAGTTCACAATTTTGAACAGTAAAGAATGGACAGTTAAAACTTTTCAATTTTAAGAAGAATACAAATAATAAAGATATTTAATATTGTAAATACTTAATAATTGTTGAATGGGAAAAAAAGGTGCTTAATAAAAGGGAGTAGGTTAAAACTACAATAATTTCCACCTTGGAAGCCATTAACATTATAAAAATATAACTCATTAACAGCATGACCTAGTCAACACCAGCAGAGTTAAAAAAAGAAAGAATACCCATACCCATGCTAGCTTTAGGCTGGGAATTTCACAGTAAACATAACTGTGCTCCCAGGTCTTTGTTTTTGTATTGTTTTGTTTTGTTTTGTTTTTTCAGCAAATAAAACTTACTTTCTTAGAGCAGGAATAGGAGATTGGAGCCAATGGGACTCTTGATTACTGTGGGGTTTCACACTATAGACTATATGCTACACTGTTTAAATTTACCCAACCCTAGAAAAATGTTAGGGCTACATATGCCTTATAGATCTGTTCACTCAGGACTTATAATCATATGCCAGGTGAACTAGACAAATAAATAAACAAAATGAAGGATGCTTTAGAATTAGTCATAAAATTTTCAAATCTATGTAGACTTTTCTACCTTTCTTTTCTAAAATCCAAAAACAGTAGAAAGTAGTGTATATGGCTTCTCACCTACCCCGGGGAATGCTACCCAGAGAAAAAGAAGGAACTGTTGAAGGGAATCATTTTATTTTACTTGCAGTTTTAAGTTTTGGGCCATTATAAAAGGCCACTGACTCAAAAGTCACCAATATCAATGCCATTGGAACTTCTTACTTTTGGCTAAAACAAATATATTCTTTAAAGTCTGTGCCACAAGTTAAATGCCTTAATGGGAATTAATCATCAGGTATGGCTGTACACATACCTACTCCATATGCTTTTAATGAAAATAATTTGCATTGTCTTAAAGACCCACTCCATTAACATGGGGCAACTGGTGTATACAAACAGCAACCACAGTTAAATAAGAAAAAATAGGACTGTAAATAAACATTATTCAAGGTTAATACATTTTGTCCTTGACAACAAAATTTAATTTACATTTTTCTTGCTGTATCTGTAGACACATGTACACCTGCCCTGACAATTATGGTTGCAACAAAAGTGTCTCTTTATAAATTCAACAGCATGCTAATCAAGAGCTTTATGGAATTCTGTAGTACTCACCTTGATGCCGTACAAGTGCGAAGATGAAAGAGACCCAAATTCTAAGTAATGATGAATAATTCATCCTGGAATTTTAAAAAGAAAAAGAAAAAAAAAATCCCCAGATTGCCAGAGTAAATAGAACACCAGGTGTGTTTGGTGGCAAATCCCAAGACATCACAACCATCATAGAACAAATTCACATAACAACATCAACAGTTCTGAGTCAGGTTGAAATTCCTTGAATGCTGTCAGGTCCTCCTAAGTTCAACGCTTTCTGAATAAGTTAGACTCTGGCATGAGAAGCCAGTTTGGAAGTATCATGAGATCATTCATAGTATCAGGAAATTATATAGAATCAATGAGAGCCACAATGAGTAAAGGAAAGGCATCTAGTCTGCAGCTATTAAAGTACTGAAAACTAGGACCGGGCTCTAAAGATGCAGGTCCTCTGTTGTGTCTCTAGGACAGAAACTCATCCTCTGTGAGACCTGACTCTCCTGATTTTCACAACAGCTTTCAATCGGGTTCAAGTAAAAGTCAATTAAAACACAATGCGTTTCTACTGGTAGGAAAATTTAGAGTTTGCCATCACCTTCTCTATAGTATGGAGCCAATCCACGGTTTTGAAGTGCTGACCAGATTCACCCGTAGTATGAGACTGTCCACTGACTTTCCATAGTGAAATGAATGATAGGTACATTAGTAATAAAGAAGAACCATGCCGGGTTACTCCTTGGAATTACAATATAAATAGAACCTAACACACAAGCAAGTAATTAGTTCCAGCAACTTAAAGAACATCACAGAAGTGAACTTGTTTTCATTTTAGTACTATCAGTTGAACTGGCTGCTTTACTGTTAGCAACATGAACAGTCAATGCTGTTCCGTAAAGCTGAGATGCAAACACATATGCGAGCTCCAAGTTATACATACACTTGCATAGAACTAAGTGCATGGATAGACGGTGAAGTTTGCTTCTGACAGTATTCTTACACACAAAAATCCTCCTCTTATTAGTTGAAGCTATCCTAATTCTTCAGCCAAAATTTCATGGAAAAATTAGTGAACCTACCCTATGAGAGTTTTATTGTAAATCTTCAATGGTCAAGCATACACACTGAAACTCAAGCACATAATAAATATTAGTCAGCTTTGCTGAAATTGGTGCTAAGACTTTTGCAGAGATCACACAGCTTTAGCAGAGGTAGATGCTGTGTGCGTTTAAGACTTGAGCCCATAGGGAAACAGTTCAGAGAGCAGTAAGGAGGATTCATTTAAATATATGTATTTATGAAAAATGTCACTAACCTGTTCTGTAGAGACTGGAGGAATTGAGTCAGAAATATTAAGCCAAATCTTGGTAAACCAGGAAAAAATTAGGCAAAACAAGAATTCATGTCAGTTCTCCCCCACTTGCTGCCAATTATTTCTGATTCCTGAAATGATGTCTGAATCCCCTACTCTTAAAACCAAAAATTCAGTTAGTCCTGCGCTAGAGTCAGATAAGTGTTGAGTTGCAATCAAGTTTTTTTCTATTGATTAAGGAAAAGTAAATCTAAAGATCAGTTTCAGGATTGCGTAGAGAGGTTCTTTTCCTGAAAAACTAGACCTTTTTTTCCCCCCCTTAAAAAAAAAAAAAGTAGATTCAGATGGAAATGTCAGGTACTTGGAGCTGAAACCTTGAGCTTTTCTGATCGGAATCGCTTTGCACTGAAAAACACAAAAGAAAACCCCCCTTCTACCTTTGTACCCAAAAAAAAGGCAACTGTATAATGTTACAGAATTAGCATCCACTAGCATGGGATTAAAACTCCAAACAAAGCTGCTGCCTCCAACATTTAAATGAAGTTGGTTTTCTACTAAAGCCTTTTTTTGTTTCTCTGGTTTTGAACAGTTGCCACAGATAGGCTCTACTCTGTTTTTTCACAGGTGTGCATGAAGTATTTAAAGAAACTTTCTCAAACTTTTCTAGGTTTTATTCCTCCCCTTTCCTCTCTGATCCACCGCTGTGCAGCGTGATAGTCCTGGGCACTTTCTAGCAAAACTGAAGGAGGTAACCAGGGCGGGGCATGATCTTTCACAAGGGAAAAACCAAACCCCACTCTGGAAACTTCCATGGATGCCCAGTGAGGGTCCTCAGAGGGAGAGGAGGGAGATAGCCCCCTTCTGACAAAAATTTGCAGTAAGTAAATAATTTAAAAGGTATTATAAACAGGGGAAAAACATGTTAAGTTGGATGAGGAATGACTAATGCATAAAACTAAGTTTACTATTCAAAATATTTAGGGTGAAACTTGTTAAACAATAATTTCAATTTTACAGAGTTACTCTGTAAATCAATGGGAAATTTAAAATTATTCCAAATTTGTCTCTGAGCAGAGATTTAAATGCTGACTATACAAAAAAAAACCAAACATAGTTCCAGCAAGGTGCCCTAAAATGGACAAGTGTGTTTGGGGAACTAATTTTTTAGCCTAAGTTATTTAATATTTTTTCCAAAACCTGTGATAATTTAGTACATTTTGCACATTAAGCATACTTTTTCACTAGTATTATGAATCCTCCATATATATTTACTTACAGATATTGAATGACTATTTTCCTCCAAAAGACACATATTTATGTGACAGAAAATCTTATTTTTTTGAGTGCCTAATCAAAATAAAATTAAACCCAGGCTCACCTAGAAAAGCATTCTCCTTACCCAATCTTTATTAAGGTTTTAGTCCAGTACTCAGTCTAAATGTCTTGAAGCAAAATAGTTGGCTCTATTTAAAAAACTGCTAGTGGCATAATAATTGCTTTGGTCTTCTTTCTTCGTGCACTCAAGGGTATTTATATCTCAGCCCTTTGGCCCATATTAAATGCTTTGTCCTTGATGCAGGACTGCTACTGAGATGAATGCCATCTGGGCATAACCAGATACACAAGATGGCGGCGTAAATTAATCAGAATGAACTTGAGAATCCGGGTACGAGGAGTGCCAGGTACCTGGGGACAGACTGGTTTGATTTATCACTGGCTGGGCTGGGAAGCCAATCAGTGAGTGTGTATTCCGGGTGTGTCCTCAATGATTACAGATGGAGAAATGACCAAAATCTTTCATTGTTTGCTGTCTTTTTATCTTATTTTTTATAGTTTTAAAATTTATTTTTCAGTTATAGTTGACAAGCAATATTATATTAGTTTCAGGTGTACAACATGTGATTAGACATTTATATAATCTGTGAAATGATCACTGGGTAAGTCTAGGACCCATCTGGCACCATACACAGTTATTACAATATTATTGACTCTATTACTTATACTGCACTTTACATCTCATGACTGTTTTTATATATACCAATCTGTGCTTCTTAATCCCTTCACCTATTCCCGCACCCCCAACCACTCTCCCATCTGGTAACCATCAGTTTATTCTTTGTATCTATGAGTTTGGACAAAACTCTCCCTTTATGCTATATTGGCAGGAGGACTTATTTTGTTGAAGATGTAAACTGAGCAAAGATTTCTGACAAGATTTAGAACAGAGGTGATGTGAAGGTGACTGGGAGCTAATAACCCAAGATATTTCTGCATTATAAAGATGGCGCAGACCGAGGCTGCTTTTAAGGCAGGAGGAAAGATACCTGAAACAAAACAAACAAAAATTATATTATTCCCTAGAAACAAGTAGAATGGGCCTTATATGCTGATTGGTTTGAGCTCATTTGAAACAATGCAGTGAGAAGTGTGGCTGGCCAACAGCCTCCAGCTGTTGCAAGGTGGGAGGGGACAATGGCCTAACACTTTCCACCCAAAGCAGGACCCCTCTAATGGGTAGTTATTGCTCTGGAAAGCTTAGTTGAGCTGACAAAAACTGTCAAGTGCTCAACTGAGGCAGCTGTATTATGACAAAATCAGGGCCTAGTTAGGAAATCCTTATATACATATCTATAATGTATTATGTACATAATTTTATATATCTGGGATTTATTACATATATACACATGTACATACATGTGTGTATGTGTGTGTGTGACAGAGGAGGGAGAGAGAGAAAGAGAGAGAGAGAGGGAGGGGGGGGAAGAGAGAGAGAGAGAGAGAGAGAGAGAGAGAGAAGAGAAAGGGAAAGAGAGAATGAGAATCACCTGAGTAGTTGTCCCCAAAGATTTTGACTATAGATTTCTGAAGACTTCTAAGCCCTCAGATATGCCCCACTCCACCTCATTAAGAACTAAAATTTCTCCCAGCAAAGGAAGACAAGAGAGAGGACTTTCCCCCCATAGGCAACAGTTTACCCCCATCCAACCCCCTTCAGAAGCTGCTCCCATCTCGTCTCCCAACTGCTAGGCTTATAACCAGAGTTATGATGCAGCATAACCCAGGCCAGGGAT
The DNA here is from genome assembly GCF_001890085.2 of Hipposideros armiger. NCBI lineage: Eukaryota > Metazoa > Chordata > Mammalia > Chiroptera > Hipposideridae > Hipposideros > Hipposideros armiger. Next base: position 108,982 of record NW_017731813.1, on the reverse strand, counting down.
ATGCTGGGGCTCATTGAGGGAGGAAAGGGGCTATACCCAAAGGATCTGCAAGGCCTCGCCAGCACACACTGGCACAGAAATGGGGGAGGGAGTATGCCTGGGACTGAATCGTGAGGCTGCTCAATCAAGGAGAACGGGCCATAACACAGACAACAGGAAGGTTTATTGACTTGGGGCACTCTCTAGGGATACAGCTTTTAATTGGCAAAGACCCCAGGGGATGGTGCTAGAGCAGCTCCTAAAAGCCTGGAAAAAAGTGATGGCCCACATGGAGTGAGGTTGAAAACGCCTGAATCACTGACAGATGGCATAAGAGGGGATATAAAAAAGGCTGAGGGAAGTGAACATGCGGGAACAGTCTGGAAGACCCACCTGGTGATCATGTTCGTGGGAAGGCCTATATCATCCATCAAAGTCAGCAGGAATATGTTGGTCAGAGAAGCACCAACAACACAGAGAAGATTCGTCGGGGCTCCCCTCTGCAGGCCAGCACTGATGGCAGGAGCATGATCACAGGACTTGACTGTCTGATAGCAACGGACATGTGATGGGTGCCTGAAGCAGTGGGGACCAGGTGGCAGCACTCTACAACTGCATGAAGCCAGGAGTCATAATCTTCATAATGACCGACAGATGAGAGTGGTAGCCAGGGGGGCCTGATCCACAGAGCGTTATGTTGATGATTAGTAGAGTCTGGCATCCAAGGGGTAAAGTAGATGGGAAGCCAACCAGGGTATTGCTTACTATAGTATACGAGTATAATAAAGAAGAGCAGGAATTTGTGAGTAAGAGGCCAAAGGCAGGTGCCCCACTAAAAAGCCTTAAGCTCTTGCTCGGTTTGTGAATCTGAGTCAGTTTTCCAATCTGGAATCCAAAGACTGAAAAAGTAACCAGGTCCCCAAAGGGAGAACCCTGCAACACTATGACAAGTATGTTCAGTAATTCTTCTTGCAGTCCTCCCCAAAAAGACCTATGGCCATTTACTTGAGTGACGGTAGACTGGGGAAAAGGGAATACCTAGACATTTTGAGAACTGGGGCAAAACTATAATTGGACAAGGGATTTGAGTTAACATTGCTACCCGAAGACCCTGATAAATGGGAACGTGTAGGGCCCAGGGATAAGAAGAATCCTGGCCAAGTCAAGCTGACAGTGGGTCCACAGAAGCTGCAGGCCCACGTGGGTGTCATTTTTCAAGTCCCAATGTATAATGGGGATAGATAGATGCACTTAGCACATTGGGTACTTGGTTTGCGGGTACCACTCCAGCCGAGGTAGTAAATACAAAAGAGTATTGTATCCCCGGGTCAGGGAAGATGGTAAAGAGCAGGAGTGAGGAACACTATCATTAATCTCCATTAAACTGGCCATGATGGGTCCTGAAAAATGACTCGATCACTGCAAGTTCAGCCAAGCAGTAGTGCCAATTTGCAGCTGCTGCACTAACATAGTATCTTTACTACAGCCATTTAACTTGGCTTCAGATACACGTGTCCAATCATTTGGCAAATGCATTTTCCCTATCTGAATCAGGAACGAGGATCAGAAATAGTTCACGTTTCAACAGAACAGACAGCAATATACTGTATTTCCCCATGTATAAGATGCACCCTTTTTCGAAAAATTTGGGGTCTAAAAACTGGGTGCATCTTATACAGTGGTTGTAGATCACTGTCAAGTCATTTAAGAAGTGTAGCATTTCAAATGCCATAGATGGAACTGAGGACGAGGCAATATAGGAAGACAGTGATTCGTCATCAGACACAGATGAGGACAAGCTAATGGTTGGGAGTTTTGACAGTGATGAGTTGTATGAATTTTATGATGAATAAAACTTGAGTTCAGTAACTTTATGTAATACATTTTTTTTTCAAATTTCGGGCCTCAAAAATAAGATGCATCTTGTACATGGGAGCATCTTACACATGGGGAAATAGCGTACATTTATAGTTTGATTCCAGGGCTGAGATCTGGACCCTCTGAATTCTACAGAATGTCACCTTGATTCATTATTGATAACATCAAGCTGATTGGGCACGATAAGTAAGAGGTGGCTAGCCAACTGGGGGCCTTGGTCAGACACATGTTCTAGAAGGTAGAAGATAAATCCTTCAAAGATTCAGTTTTTAGGAATCTAGTGGTCAGGGACATGCTAGGACCTCTCCTTTAAAGTAAAAAACAAATTGCTGCATCTTACAATCTCTCTACAAAGAAATTTATCCTTCTTTGTAGATTTCTTTGGATTCTAGAGGCCACATATTTCATACCTGTGAAAACTGCTCCAGCCCACATTCCAGGTGACATAGAATCCATTCAGCTTTGACTTGGGCTGAGAGCATGAATGAACTTTGTAGTAGCTCCAAGTTGAAATGCAAGCAACCCTGCAGCTTGCGGTCATATGTTCAGTTGTTGAAGGCTGTCAGTGGTGGAAAAAGATGAAATGTGTAGTTTATTGCAAACCTCCATGGGAGAACCCCAACACAGGCCCCTGGAGTTCTGGAACAAGGTCATGACAGCTGCAAAAAAGGACAGCACACCTCCTGAAAATCAGCTCCTCGTGTGCAACTAAGCCCTGTAATAGGAAATTTGACTAAGACACAAGTGACCAGGTGTCCAGAAATTCCCATTATGAGCTGGGCCATTTTGGACCCACCAAGTCATAAAGTCAGGTGGGCCCAGTAGCAACCTATCATAAGATGGAAATGGGGACTGACAATGAGTAAGCCACCTGACCAGGTAGCCCAGGCTCCATGTCACCTTATATAGTTGCATCAGTACTCCCATCTGCAACCCAGATCACACATATAGCTCTGTGTGTGTGTGTGTGTGTGTGTGTGTGTGTGTGTGTGTGTGTGTGTGTGTGTGTGTGTGTGTGTGGAGGGAAAAGCTTGGTGTATGGATGGATCAGCCTGGTGTGTGTGCACGCAAGCCTAATGCAGGTGGTGGCTGTATTCCAGTCTCACTCAGGGGTGGCCTTGAAAGACATTGATAAGGAAACATCTTCCCAATGCGTTGACCTTTGGGCAATATATCTTGTCATGCACATTGCATCAAAAGAGAAATGTTCTGCGGTTAGAACCTGTATAAACTCATATGCAGTGAACAAGAGCATGGAAAGAAAAAGCTTGGAAAATGAGTGACAAGGAAGCCTAGAGTAGAGACGTGGATAGACAGATGGGAATGGACACAAAGTGCGAAGATCTTTGTATAATACGTGCATGTGGGTGCAGTGGCCACAGAAGCAGGGGTGGAGGTTATGCATGGGCCTCACAGCATGAACTCCCATTTAGAAAGGCTGACTTAGTTACCATTGCCTTTGAATGTTCAACCTGCCAATAACAGAGACCAAAGCTAAGCCCTCAGCATGTCACCGTTCCTCAGGGAGGCCACTTGTCACCTTGTGACAAAATGACTACCTTGGACCACTTTCATCCTGGAAGGGCCAGTGGTTCCTTCTCACAAGAATAGACCTGTATTCTGGATATGGGTATGCCTTTCATGCCAAGTCTTAGCCAGCATCACTAAAGAGAGGTTTGCATAGGTATAGAATTCCATGCAAAACAGCATCTGACTAGGGAACCCACTTTTTAAAGTGGGGGATGTGAATGTGGACCCAGGACTATAGCAGGATCTACTGGTTGGAGCACAAATAGTATGATAGATACAGAAGATGCCAGCTCAATGTTTCTTACTGCTTCAGAATCTTCATTCTTGGATATCTGGGTTGACTTTCACAAAATGGGATGCTCATGCAGCCTGTCAGGTTTTCATTCTTAAAAGCAGATTTAAAAAATAAAAAACCTGATGTAGTATTTCTAAAACTTTTCATATTTATTAATATCATGGTAATAATCATTTAAACAGCAAGCTGCAAGCATCAGTTTAAACTATAGCATGAATGCTCTAGAACCTGTCATTTTAAACAGTGAATATTATTTTCTTCTTTTTGTATTGGCCTCACTCACTCTAGACACTGGGCTTGGGCTAAACTAATAAATATGGCTTAATTATGAGAAAAATTGCATTGGCTCTTTGAAAAACTACATTGAGTGACACTTATTAATGTTTATTAACCAACCAGCAAGCTTTTCTAAATCTCAGATCTCAATCATAAAAGATGTTCATCTCTAAAATTTAAACAAGGACTCAAAAGATATTTTCTGAAAGCAACTTTAGTATCTACCTCTAGCCAAGGAGTTCGTACTAGCTAATTCTAAGTAGAACAGCATAACCCAAATTGGCCTTATTCTAAATCCTTCCTGGCACATTAGCAATAAAGTTGGATAAAGAGGGTGGGTGGCAGACATACTTATTCCTTATTCACCAAGTAGCACCAAGGAATTCCTCTAGAACAGGGGTTGGCAAACTGCGGCTCGTGAGTCACATGCAGCTCTTTGGGTACGTACATGTGGCTCTGAAGTAAAATTGAAAATGAAAATAAAACTATCATAGTTTCATTTATAACATTTTTAAAGGACATTATTCACATAATGGTGATTTCATTTGTTTCATAGGTCTCGCAAAACTTCAAGGGACAGGATTGGCTCTTCCATCTCAAAAGTTTGCCGACCTCTGCTCTAGAAGAATTTCACTGGTCAGCCAGAAGCAGTTCTAATTAAAGCTTACTATAGACAATAAGAGGAGGGTTTTAGGGCTTTGTCACTTTTCAAGGGCACTCAGCTGAAACAAATGTCCATACATTGTTTAGGATAAATAATATATATACCTTCTCTTGCAGAGGGGAACTCTCACTCACCAATGATTAAAAAATGGCTTGGAAGACGACGTGCACGGCTCATGCAAATCTGTAATGTATTGAACTCAAGTGCCTAGATTTGTATGCCTAATTGGGAAGAACGCTATCTTGGTAGCACTAACCAAAAATAATATATCAGGCCCAAGATCAGTAATGTCTTTGAGTGCTCAGATGTGACAAGCCATAAAACCAGAAAAAAAATATTCTTTTTTATATAACTCCAATGGAGAACAATTTGGCAATATCTATCAAAATTACAAACACTTTGTTTGACCTTTTGATCCAGCAATCCCACTTCTGGGAATGTACTCTACAAATTTATTTCAAACACGTAAAAGCACATATGCTTTTTACTGCAGCAAATTAAAAACAGTAAAAATAGGAGAGGGATATGGGAGAGAGGGAAAGAAGGAGGGGGGGAGAGGGGGAGAGGGGGAGAGAGGGAGAGAGGGAGAGAGAGAGGGAGGATGAGAACTGAAATGTCTATCAACAGGTATTGGTTAATAAGTTATAAATTACATCTGTATTACACAGTAAACAAAGGTCAAGGTGATTCCTTACATACTGCCATAGAGAGATTTCCAAAATACATTTAAGTGAAAAAAAAGCAAGGTGCATGATAGTCTATAATATACTAACTTGGCTATTTTTAAAAGGGGAACAATAAAAAGATACATTCTCATTTACTATTATTTGTTTAAACTCTGGAAACACACAAGAAACTAATAAAAGATGTAGTACAAGGGTTAGAAAGGGATTTTCTAATGTATACCTTCTTTATATTGTTTGATTTTTGAATCATGTTTTCTGTTTAAAATTAAATTTAAATTTTTAAAGACTTCTTTTTGTAAACAAATTGAGATTTAAATCAAACACAAATTTAACACAACTGAAGCAATTCATAATGTCCTAGTTGTATTCTCTAATAGTGGAGTAAAGGTTACACCTGCCCTCAAATGCATCAGACATATCGGAAAACATTTTTCCTCTTTGGTCTGTATTCTTTAATGTTTGCTTCCTCTTATTCCTATTCCTATTTAACACCTTAACTGTATTATTTACAGTAACTAAGAAGCATTCAAGGATGAAGTCTGTGAAAGACTCAACTGTGAAAGAACTGAAATTGCATTATAATATTCTTGGCAGATCTAGAACTTGCAGACCATAATAGATAACCTGTCTTCTCTATTTTGTAAACAGTGTTTATATTCTTCACAAGGCCCTCTCTTGAAAATCAAGGAGAGCCAATAGTAGCAACAGCTTCATCGTTTCCCATAATAAAATCTTTGATACAGCTTCTATTAGATTGTAAACATATTTTTTTTCATCTATAAATACCAATTTTAAGTTCACTTGAACACACTGGACTCCTTCCTTGATAACAGTCTAAGAACTGAGTGAACTCGCTTACCTTTGACGTTTATTGAAACAAAGTTTTAAGGCTCTAAAATGCTTTCGGGTTAAAAGCCAAACTATCAGTTTATTTGGCTCGTCAATAGCACCCATCACACGTGTCCAATATGGCATACTATTTCAGAGGAACAGAAGGATAATAGATATATACAAGCCCCAATTTCACCGTTCTGGAAATGGCACGAGGACAAATTCCAATTTGGATTTAGAGCCATCAACCACATCAGTGATTCTGTTATAGAGCAAATCAATTTAGTAAATGGATATTGAGGAGCATCTCATTTTAATGAACCATAAAGACTAACAATAAAGGTGTGTTCTGTGGAGGGCTATGGGGAACTTTAGCAGCAAGTACAAAATAGAATAGCTGTCAAGCACATGGGTTCCACAGCCAAATTAGAGCAAACAGTTATTAGCAATTCTTATTTTACCTATTTAAAGAGAACTATTTCCTTTGTTTATTCTAGTTTAGTCTATATTGCTTAGGCCCAATTATTATTTAGTCACTGTTTTAGTGTTTTGAAATAAAGTTGTAAAACGCCACTGACTCGGCAGAATAATGCTAAACCCCAATGTTGTGCTGTTTTCTTTAGTTCATTGAGGTGAGAGGCTAGCATAAGAATATGTTCCTCTATTATATTCATATTTGCCTATATATATGTATTTGAACATTTTAATAAATCAGTTTTAAAAAAAAAACAACCTAAACATTTCTAGTGTTACTCTCAAATTTTTGAAGGAATCATAAATTCATTATATTTCAAGGACATACATTATGGTATTTTTCTTTTCATGGATTCACTCAACTCCTAAATCTTAGTTACATGAAAATGTAACTAAGTAGATGAAATGACTGATGTTAAAATCTATAATGACAGGTATATGTTTTAAAAGTTATCTGGCTAGGGTGGCCAGATGGCTCAGTTGGTTAGAGCGCATGCTCTTAACAAGGTTGCTGCATGGGATGGTGGACTGCGCG
>NW_017731813.1:96005-101284 GCF_001890085.2 Hipposideros armiger | reverse complement strand
ATTCATCATAAAATTCATACAACTCCTCATCACTGTCAAAACTCCCAACCATTAGCTTGTCCTCATCTGTGTCTGATGACAAATCACTGTCTTCATATATTGCCTCGTCCTCAGTTCCATCTATGGCATTTGAAATCTACAACCACTGTATAAGATGCACCCAATTTTTAGACCCCACATTTTTTTGAAAAAAGGTGCGTCTTATACATGGGAAAATACAGTATGTACTTCTGAAGCATTGAGAGAAAAATTAATAGACTCTGTCTTTTAAATACAGAAATAAAGTACAGGTCTTGGACCTTCATTCTTGGCACAAGGTTAATGCATAACAGTTTACCAAGAAATTACTGACGAAGCAGGTAGGGCTCAAGTGTCCAAAACTAACTCTTATAGAAAATTATTTTTCAAAGGAAAACAGTATCACAAATTTTTTATTCCTCAAAATGAGATTTGCATCCTTACTCAAAAAAGGGGGTGCCAAATATCTCAAAGGTTTTTATCCTTAAAAGGATAAAAAGGGAGTATCGAGGGCATATTAGAAGTATAAAGCTTTGCTAACACAAAAGCAATAACACATTTCCTATGAATTTTTGTTTTGCAGTTTTCATTCCTAACTTTAACAAAATTCCAATTCAGTTTGTTAAGATGGTGAAACTCTTACCAGTTTAGGTCAGTTCCCCAGAGACTCAATTATAGAAGTGATGTCGCTTTTTAGCTATATAAAAATAAACATACATCTTGACCACACAGAAAAAAATCAGAACACAAAGAGAAAGTGGACTTGGATTTTTAATTTTTTTAAAGATTATCTCTCTGTCTCTCTCTATATATATTAATAAAAAGTGCAAAGTATAGACCTTTATGTTTAAATTATATTCTAAAATATATATTTCCATTAACTGCAGGAGACAACTGGCAAGTAAAGAGCCTGAGAGAGTCCAGTCCCTCTCCATCACTACAATGGACATATATTTTAAGGAAGCACCTATGGAAAATAGTGTTCACAACACACCTGGTAACACAGATAGCTTCTGGGTGCTCTTGAAAGCAGTTTGTTTGCATTTTCAATCTAACATAAAATGAAGGGACAAATAAATTCATAAACAGAAATGACATTGCTTAGAACAATCTATTATTCTAATTCCTGTTTTGTACTCATATGTAGCAAGCCACACTCACATGTGCATTAGTAAAAGCTTTATCAGCGTGCCTCCAAGGGTGATCAGGTCCTTGTGCAACAAGTGTTCTCTGCTTATTACACTGATTTAGCAACATAGCTGAAACATGTGGTTAGAATTGAACTTTTCATTTTTTGTAAGTAAACAAAATTTTAAAACATAGCATAACACTGGGCTCTGTTACACATAGCTCATGTTTTGGGTTGATTTTCATCAAAAGGTTTTAAAGAAACAAGAGGTTACATAATATCTGCTGCTTTCTTATGTATTTATGGCAATAGTGGCAATAGGTTGCAGACACAACAGAAGCTTTTAATAATAAAAATGATATATAACTCAACTTTTTTTTTTCTTTAAAGCATTCTGGAATATTTTAACAATTCAAATTTGAAAACTGACTTCTATTGTGGCTTCAGCAGCTACATACGTGCCTACATGTAGAAAGGGTTCCTTGGTTTTGATTTGGCTTTCTTTACTTATTCCTTTCCTTTTTCATAATTGAAAAGAATTTCTATTTCAGAAAAGTTATGTTCTATACACTGTGCCTATAGCAATAAATCTGTAGTACTGGCTATTACAGCATTTTGCCTCATAAATGTCAATAATGCTCTCATTGAATGTAGATGAAGTCAATGTTAATATACAGATATGCTGCAGCAATCAATTATGCATAACTTGTAGACTCAAAGGTCTGTGGTCTCTTCTCTCCTTCTTTTTGGCCTGTTATAAAAATAATTTTTGTTAAAAGTGTCTACACAGCACCAATTTTATGTCAAAATCAGTATCTTTACTCAGCCACCCAAATTAATCCATAAGTGCACATGTTCAAATAGCTTTCCTTATTTACTTCTGTAACTCTAAAAGACCAGTAATTGTATTAGATTTTGCCTTAATCAAAAATTATTCAGCAATTATTAAAACCATCAATTACAATGCCCTAAAAATACCCACGTCCATGGAATAAAATAAGTTCCCCTGACATGCAACTGTGTAACAGAAGGATTATGCCTGCAGTTGGTGGACACTGTGGTCTGTAATAACAGAAGGAACTGGTCTCTAATAGTAAAAAAGCATTTCATAAAACTTTGTCATATATATAAAATATCCTATTAATTGTGGCCATTCCATTTATGATTAAAGCATAACATAAGTGTTCGTTCTGCTTTCTGCTGTGCGACAGTCAGGGGTCATACCTCAAAAAAAAAAAAAAAAAGACTGCATCTGTTTCCCAGGCTGACAAAAGCAATGGGCTTAATTACATTGTTTCTCTCTCAAATTTGGCTGCACTCATACAAAGCACCCACAGCTTTAATCTTCGTGGCACTGTGGCCACACTTTTTTCCCACTTCCAAATATAGGTCAGGAAAATGTGATTGAAAAATAATTATTCTTGTCTATATGCAGCCTGGATTGCCACTGCTCATTTTTACGATTTTGAAAGATAAAGTCTGTGGCAGAAGGAAAATAGGCCTCATTCATCTTTCTCAAACCCTTTGGTTTCCACCTTTAATGTTACAGTGAATATAGATTTGACTCAGTAGGCCTGGGTCAAGGCTTTACAAATACTGAACCTGAAGTGCATTAAGAGAATAAACATCGGCTATTATGGCATAGGAAAATTTAAAAAGTAGTAATAATAAACACAACACCAGATACATGAAGAATTTACAAGTCACCTAAAAATTTCATAAGAAATTAAAGAATTTGTAGGAGCAGTGGAATCATATAAAAAGGGCAAAAGGTCAAACACAATCAAATAATGGTTACATTCTTTGAAAAATACTTCATGTGCACACCTGCCCCAGTTAGGCTGTCTTTCTTAAGTCTCCCATCTGTAAACATGTGGGCCACAAAAGACATACATTAAAGAAAGAGATTGTATTAATTAACAGAGGAATAGAAGAACAAACAAAGATTTCAGAGCAGGTAAGGAACTAGCTTTTAAAGAAAAGTGCTTCTGCAAAAAGTATGACTTGGAGGCAATTCTGAAGTTTTGACACATACTTTACTCATAAATTAGAGTTGTTCTTCTGTAGGGGCAACTAAATCGAAATATGAAACAAAAAGAACTGTTCAATTACGACATCACAAAATCCCAGGGAAGAAATGGGAATCAAAGTTCCCTTTGATGAAAATTTCCCACTTTTAATGCAAAATGCCAGAACAAGGTCTTCAAAGATGACACAAGCAGAGAAATCACAATGCTCTCCCATATTCTCCCCACTTCATTCCCTCACACATGGTTTATTAGTTAATTCTCAACTCTCCTGGCACATATCCATTATTCTATCGGATTCTTCATAAACTCAGGCCTCTATTCCCAATAGTTTAAAGTAATGAAAATGATAGATGTAAGGAAATATAACCAATAAGCAAAAATAAAAGAACTCTGGAATCCGCCATATTCCATGTTATGGAAGTAATGGTTGATACAATATGTGAGGAACATTAAAAGTGAGATAGTTACATAAAGAGACATCAGACTGTTCTGCCTGTGCTTCCAGAACAATAGCAAGTTTTCCTAGAGTTTTCACTCTCCATTTACTCTTCTTCAAAATCCTAACAGTTATTATAGGTTCTAACTGAGTGCCTACCTGAGATCAGAACCAGGTTGAAAATGGTTAAAACATTTTAAATTATTTCAAAAGGGAGAAATGAAGAAAAAAATCACCCAAGTTGAGAAATAAGAATTATGGACTGAATGAAACTATTAGTCAATATGTGCTGACACAAGTCAAAATGAAAACCAACCAAAAAAAAGGGAGGAAGAAGGGAGGAAAAAAGAGGAACTAGGAGAGAAAAGTGCTGGCCCTTCTTGTAAAGATCCTTGTTTCCTGATTTAAATACTATAAGATGCCCTTCTGAGGGGGATGCACTGTTCATGCTATCTTCACAAGTATACCTAACTGGTAATGATAACTAAGCAGTAGGTAAATCCCAGTGAACACAGTAAGAAGACGGCGATTTCTTAGTCATTTTTCATGAGTGAGGGAACACGGACTAGAGGTATGGCCAATTCTGCTGGCTGAGCCGAAGGAATCTTGGTAAAAAAACAAACAAACCCAAAACAGCCCCCTACAGATTCTAGCAGGAAAAATATACAACCTACCCCCAAACCTAAATAAAATAAAACAAAACAAAACAAAACAAAAACAATCGTCGCCCTCCTAAAGAAAACCACATGGAAACAAATGCCCTGCAAGAAGTTCTTATGTGTGTATTTTTACAAGTCTGGTAGAGGTTATTTTGTTTTGGATTCCACATAAATTTTATCTCCATCCCTAATGCCAAAGGAATGCAATGCCCGAGAACTATACTTCATTTCCTCTGGGCCAAAGGGTGCCTCGTGGTCAAAATGGTAGAGAAGCATGTTGCTTGTGGGTAACTGCACTAGAGTTTTTAATTGTTTCTTTAGTTCTGCAACTGTTTGGTCCAGACGAATGCTGATTTCTTCCACCTGATCGTTAAAGTGGACTTCTACTTTGGCACTGCTCTGGGGTCTTAGATCCACTTCTGCCAAAGGCTCCAACTTTCCATACTTTGTGATCAATTCATGATACCTAGAAGGATAAAAAGACAGTGTCAGCTTAAGCTACTAGCAGCTGACCTATGGACTTTTTTCAGAACTACAGGTACATTACACTGCAATACTCAACATCTTTCTAGTATCCTATTCTAATATTCTATCTAGCTGATGACTATTGTGGAATCGGAAATCTGACATAGATGCCCTTTTGAGAACACAGTAAAACCACATCCTTGTGGGTAGGAAGAGTTTGTCCTAAAAATGGTCACCATGCTTGCTGTTAATCATTATATAAGAATAGGCTTAGAGAGGAAATAGAACCTAGAAAAGTAGACACTACAAAGATTATAGAAAGAAGTCAAACTTGCAGAACTTGCGTTCTTGGGTATCATCATCAAGAAGAGCAGAGAAGGGCGGGCAGAGTGGTGCGATGGTTAAGAGCTGGCTTGGGACGCCAGAGCGCCCCGGTTCGGATCCCACATATGAAGGCCAGTGACACTGCCCTCCACAGCTAAGATGCTGAACAACAGCTCAACCTGGAGCTGGGCTGCCGTGAGTCGCCAGCGACGGCATAG
>NW_017731813.1:90162-95240 GCF_001890085.2 Hipposideros armiger | reverse complement strand
GGGAAGAGCACAATGATGGAGCCAACTTGGGCCAGTGAAGCAACATCCTCCACAACTAGACTGAAGAACAAAAAGTCAGCAACTTGTCTGTTTTCCTTCCCCCAATTCCCCTATAAAAATCTTTAAAAAATAATAATAATAAATAAATAAATAAATAAGAAAACAAATTCTTATAAAAAGAAGAAGTGGTAAATGAGGGATACAAGTTCCTTGATCAAGGCAGGAGTAAAGAGAAAAAGAAACCAAGAGGAAAGTGAAGTACAGGTGAGATTAAGGCCCACAGGGTCAAGTTTCCCATGTGGAAAATCTTGTCTCCACTATCAGCCTTGGAAGATCTAGGTCTGATTTTATTGAGGGAGCTGAGCAGCTTCCTACAAACCAGAGGGGAAAATGCTAAAAGAATCTGATATTAGCTTTATTATAATCAAGGCACACAAGGTTAATGCATGATCAGAATACAATGGTCACATAAGATTATCCCTCCCCCCACCACCACCTCCACCTACTTTTGGTTTTAACTCAGTTAAATCAGTGTTATAAGAAGGTTGGTAGGAACATTAAAGACACAGTAAGATGTCTGTGGTGAGAGATGGAGGTAATCATTTCCATTAATGGGCATAACAGGGTATGCACGGTAAAATAGCACTGGCCTTGGAGTTAGGAGATCTGACATCAGTCTTGACTCTGCCTTGTAATTAATTAGCTGTGTGACTTGGAAATACTCAATTCTTTGGATCTATTTCCTCATTAGTAAAATTGGGATAATAAGTTCTACCCTTCCTACCTTATAAGACAGTCACAAGAATTATACAAAATAACAGATGAGTAAGCATTTTGCAAATTATAAGTTCATATACAAATTAAAATATCAACATTACATTCCTGTTGTTCTGGAACTTACATTATTAAAACACATACACCCCTTCAAAAATATATGATTGAAATGTATTTAGGTTGAACTCCTTGGAGACAGTGGTAGTATGATGCAACAGATTACAGAACCTTCCTCTCGCAGGGCTTGAGCCAAAAATAACATTTTTTTAAAGGGTAAAAAAATCACCAGCAGCAACTAACAAAAGAAGATAGGTGTCAACCAAAGGTCATGGCCACCAATTCAACACCAACAGGAGTCCCCAGTTTGGGGTGTAGTGAAGGAGGAGAGTTTATTCAATGAAAACAGCTCAGTTGTGAAACAGCTCAGCTGAGAGAGCTCAGACATGAACCGGCTCAATTGAAGCAGCTCAAATGAGGTAGCTCAGCAGCCGCAGCTTGGGCTAGGCGGTTCAAGTGTTCAGCTCCAGCTCCAGTGTTCCATTCAGTGTTCCAGATCCAGCCAGGGAAACTGAAAGTGCACGCCACTGAGGCAGAGGTGAAGCTGGCTTATATAGTGTGTCCATACCCAGTCCCTGATTGGTCCATTTCTATGCAAATGAGGACTCCAAATGCTCACACTGGTCCAAATAGCACCATACTGATTGATCAGTGAAGATGTAGATAAGGATATAGCTATACAGCTCTGACCAGACGAGGAAAGTCTCAGTCCTATTGGTTGAATTACAATCCTAGGAACTCTCTTCTAAGGGTCGACTCAGAGAGCAGGAGCACAGTGCAGGGATCTTGGCAGCCCGTGTGTGGCTTTTCCCAGAAATGCAGCATGCATGAGAGGCCTCTGTAAACACTGGCTGCTAGGCTCTGGGTATGACTTTGAGTCCAATTAACTATGAGGAGTCCTTTTAGGCAGGTATATTCTTCTAGGGTCAACAGAGGGAATAACCTTATTGTCATAATCTTTGAAAAGGAACCAAAGTTCTGAACTAATAATGGTATAAGCCCCGTGGATGCATAAGCTGGATGAACTTCCTCATTATTTTGTTCCAGCTTCTTCCCGGAATGCCTTCCTGTATCGCAAAGACTAGAATTGAAAACTATATTTCCCACACTTGTTTGTAGGTGAGATTTAGCTTCTGTCAATCACATTCAACAGTCCTGAGGAGAGAAATGGTGGATCTAGCAGGAACAAATTGGGTAGAGGCTTCCTAATTACCAGATTGCAGTTCAAAGTGTGTTCCTGGAGGCAACCCCTGGCAGCAGCTTGCCAATCTCCAGATCCCAACTAAGGTGATGTGATATATCACCAGGGACAGCAGCTTCCTGAGTCTTCCCTTATATGATTCTAGGAGAAGTGGCAGTGCCCTTGGTGGGCCAGTTCTGTGGTACCATTCTAGAGGCAATCCTAGAGAGACAGCCCTTCCAAAGATTTGTAAGCACCTTATTCCCTGTATTACGTTCCTTTCTTCTTAAAATAGCTACTGTGGCTTCTATTATCTATAGCTGAATCCCAAATTATACTCCTTGAAATAGTTTCCCATGACTTCAGGGTGGCCCCCAAGCTGACCCTTGTCTATACTATAACCAAAATGACTGTTATAAAAAACAAAATTGACCACATCACTCCTCTGCTTAAAATCACACAAGACCCATTAGAATAAAGCCCTAACTAGTTACCATGATTGTGGTTTGTAGAATTTTGGCCCCCATGATCTTCATCCCCTGGTGTTATTCTCAAGATTATATTATGTCAAATGGCACAACTAACCTTAAAATAGGGAGATTAACTGGATGGGCTTAATCTTATCATATGAGTCCTGAAAGGCTTCTAGGACCGGTTGAGTGGCTGGTTGGTTAGGAGTTGGCTTGGGACGCCAGGTCTGAGCAGCAGGGCCCCCGTTCGGATCCCACATATGAGGGCCAGTGACTCTGTGCCCTTTACAGCTAAGACGGTGAACAATAGCTTGACCTGGAGCTGGGCTGCCGTGAGTCGCCAGCGACAGCGTGGGCAGCAGTGGGGCTGGCTGGCAGCTGTCGTGAGCTTTTGTGAGCTGCCATGAGCCGCTGTGAGCAGCCATCCAATGGCCAGCGAGCGACTGCCTCACAATTTTAAAAAATCTTAAAAAAAAACCAAAAAGCAGAGGCTAAAGCTAGTGGAAAAAGAGAAAGTCAGAGCGATTCCAAGCATGAAAAGAACATGACATACTATTGCTAGCTTGAAGATGAAGGAGGCCCCATGGGAAGAATGAGAAAAATGCTGAATTCTGCCACCATCATGAATGAGCCTGCAAGGTGCTTCTTCTCCAGATCCTCCAATAAGGAACGCGGCCCTGCTGACCCCTTGAGTTTGGCCTTGTGAAACCCTAAGCAGAGAAGCAGTTGAGCCACGCTTTGCCAAACTTCTGACCAACAGAAACTATGACATAATAAGTAGGTATTGTTTTAAGCCACTAAGTTTATGGCATTTTATTACAGCAGCAATAGAAAAATAATACAATGGCCATAAAAGTCCTTCATGATTTGGTTCCTTCAAAACTTTTCAAACTTATTTTGTGCCATCAACATTACCACTTTCAGCACCTGCTTTTCTACTTGTTTAAACTTAAAAATCAGTGTTTGTTTATTAATTTTCAGTAAAAGCCAGCAGACTTTTGTATGTAGATAAAAGTTTGGATATGGGCTATCACAAATATTAACTCTTTATAAAAATGAAGAGAAAGTATTAGAGTTCTGATTCATTTCACACACTGAATATGTTCCCCTAAAAGTTACATAAGTAAAAATCATGATTTCAAGATAATATGTTTATTCCTGATTATCTTATTTTGGATTATCTTTAAGCAGGGCAAATCAGTAAACATAAGAAATCATGATTTTACAAAGTGCCCGGTAAATTTCAGAAACAAATTTCTTCCTACTCTTTCTGCTTACATATTTTACTCATTATTCAAAAGTCCATCCAAACTGAACTATATCTGCATACTCTATATTATCTGAACTTTTCCTAGCATCAGTCCCAAAGGTGTAGTCTTAAGAGGTAAATGATTTAGGATGGCTGAGTATTCTTCAAAACTAATAATCTTAATTTATGTTCTACCAATCAGTACTTCCATCTGATTATTTAAAAATATTTAATATTTGAAGGTCTCACTTCTGAAGTGGGCAAAGTGTCATAAACCTACCTTGGAAGACATTATTGACAAGGATGTATTACAATAATGAAATGCTAAAATGTAATATATATATTATATTTGTGTTCAGAAGTTCTAAACATCATGACGTTATAACAGAAAATGAACAATCACAAGAGAAACAAAATTTACTACACACAGCATAAAGGCCAGCATGATCACATGGGCAACTGAGAATGTAAATGGAAAGCAAATGCTAATGCAGTATTGGGAAGAACACAACCCACAGGCAAATTGGCATTGTACTTTTTTTTTTAATCTTCCTATTAAATAAAAACATTCACTGGAACAAAAGCTTCTTTCAACTTTAGGGGTCTTTGAATCATGAGCAGTTAGCAATCACACTACTAGTCAAGTGGGGTTGAAGGTGGCGTTGACAAAAGGGGAATAGAGAATGGAGCTAACCCTATGGGAGCTATGGGAGCCCAACTCCCAGTGGGCATAAACAAGCTTCACACGTTAGGGGCTCTTGGTCCATGGCACACCTGCCTAATGTGACAGACACAAGTTGGGGGAGATATGCCTCTTTCTCCTTATTGCTCATTTTCACTCTTGATTCCCAAGATATCCAAAAGCATTTCATCAGTCATAATTCAGTAATAGGTCTATGACCCCAGAATAAACCAAGACTTGGCATACTACTTGAAAAAGACTGCAGGTTCCCACTATAAATCTTAGTCTGAGGGTGAATTTATGATAAAACCTAAAACCCAAAGATGGTTAGAGACAAAGGTTAACTCAGTCTCAGCTCTGAATAGCCTTATAAACTATCCTAACTAAATAATACAAACATTAACTATTTTACATAACTTTTAGGAAACTGGAAAACTAAAGTAGACATAGAACCAGGAGCTTTTAGGTGACAGAAAGCTTCCATATTTGGACCTCATGTCTCCAAAGGCATAAAGAAAAGCAGCTTACAATCTCAAGGAGAATCCTAAAGAAAACTGATTGGATTTACACTTCATGCAGGTGCCTATGCCACAGTGGAATTATACATATCCTGGGGGTGATCTATCTATCTATCTATCTATCTATCTATCTATCTATCTATCTATC
>NW_017731813.1:85166-88612 GCF_001890085.2 Hipposideros armiger | reverse complement strand
TCTAATTCTCTTACTTAGCTTAACCCTCCGCTAGGCACAAATGATCTCACAGATTCATTGCACACAAAGATGCCGCTATGATATTTTATGTACAGTCTTTACTGTACTAAGTCACAAACATGACTGGCGACAGATTACGGTAGAGGGGGAAGATATGACGATGAGTCACGATACTTAAGTTAACTGCTAGATATTTGAAAATTTGTGTGCAATGAATCTGTGAGATCAGTTGTGCCTGACAGAGGGTTATGCTGTAGATGTTTCCCACTTGTCTTCCTCAAGCTTCTGCATTTCTGCTACCTCCAGAATAATTTATTCTCACCACTCACATATAGTAAGATATCTTGAACTGAATTTAGTATTTTTCATATAGTTTTTCACCAAGGCTTAAGTCACAGAATTAAATTCAAGTCCTGTCAAAATTACCTAGTGAATGGATAAATAGAATATGACTTATTCATGTAACAGAATACCATACATTAGTTAAAAGAATGACTTTGATTTACATTTATCAATATGATTAAGACTTTGGTCAAAATGGCTCCATAAATTCACATTTTAATGCACTTCTGCTCTAAACACTGATTAAAAATGGATAAAATGTGAAAGGTTGAATTCTAAGGAGGCATAGCCCAGGCTCAAAAATAATAAACATCTCCATGGACCAGAAACTGAACAGAAATACAAAGCACAGACCAAAGAAACCATAGGACCACTGGATTCCAAATCCAAAGCAGACAGTAGCAGTCAGGAATTAAGGTCCTGTGAGGCAAAGGAGATTAAAAGTACTCCATGGGAGAGAGGGGAACTCAAGCCAGGATCACTGACTGAAGCAGGGGTAGAGTTGGGGAGGGGGTGATGTGAGGTCAGGCATGATATAAGGATGCAAAAAACTGCTGTAGATCCACTGTCTAGGGCTACTTCTTTAGAGCAAAGGGTCTAAGTAAGAGAATTAAAAAGACAGCTCTACCACTAGGAGTGGAATCAAATCCCTTGCTGCCCATGTGACTAGATCTGTACTAATTCCGTAATTTTTGTGGGATAGGTTCTTCAAAATCCATTATAAGAGACAGTTCTGGACCAGTAGTCTGGTGAGTTGATTAGACACAATTGCAAAACCATTAGACAAGAAGACATAATCTTCAATGCATATACATCTAACAACAGAGCTTCAAGATAATGAAGCAAAAACTGATAGAACTGAAAGTAAAAATAGACAAATCCACAACTATAGTTAGAGACTTCAACACTCCTTTCTCAGTAATTAATAGAACAAGCAGATAGAAAATTGTTAATGATATAAAATACCTAAACAACACTAAAAACTTGACCTAACTGACATGTATAAAACATACTTCCCAAAAACATCAGAATACATTCTTTTTTCTAGTGTATACGAAATATTAACCAAGACAGACCACATTCTAGGCCAAAAACACCTCAACAGGTTTAAAAAAATTGAAATAACATAAAATACATTTTCTGGCTATAATGAAATTAAACTAAAAGTCATTAACAGAAAAATAACTGGAAAATCCCCAAGTATTTGGAAAATATACAACACATTTGTAAACAACCTATGGTTAAAGAGGAAATCACATGGGAAATTAGAAAATATCCTGAATTCAATGAAAATGAAAATACAATATATCAAAAATTATAGAATATAGCTAAAGCAGTACTTAGAAATTTATATAATTCAATGTTTAAAAGAGAAACGATCTCAAACCAATGATATAAGCTTCCATTTTAAGAGACCAGAAAAATATGGGCAAATTAAACTCAAAGCAAAAAGAAGGAAGAAACTAATAAAGATACAGTATAAGCAGATATCAATGAAATAGAACTCAGAAAAATAATAGAAAACCCATGAAACCCAAAGCTGGTTCTTAAGATTAGTAAATTTGATAATCCTCTAGCCAGACTGATCAAGAAAAGATACCAATATCAGGACTAAATGAGGAAACAGACATTAAAGGTTTTCATAATAAGTGAATATTATAAATAACTCTATGCCCATAAATTCAATAACTAAGATGAAACTGATAAATTCCTTCAAAGACACAAACTGCCAAAGCTTATTCAGAAACAGATAACTTGAGTTAAGCTACATCTATTCAATAAATTTAATCATTGTTAAAATCTCCAGCAAAGAAATCATTAGACATAGATGGCTTCACTGATCAAGTCTACGAAATATTTAAGAAAAAAAGTATTAATTCTATACAAATTCTTAGAAAGGAGAACACTCAGTAACTCATTCTATGAGGCCAACACTATCCTAATATTGAAACAAGACAGAGATATCACAAGAAAAGAAAATAACAGATCAACATCCCTCATGAACATAGACACAAAAATCCTCAACAAAATATTAGCAAATGAAACCCACCAAAATATAAAGAAGATAATACAGTATAAAAAAAATGAGATTTATCCTGGAAATTTAAAGCTGATTAAACATTTAAAAAAATCATTCAATATATTTTACCATATTGACACACTAAGAAAAATTGTACGAATCTTTCAAGAGATNGTCGTTTGCCCCCAAAGGGGTCGCGACCCACAGGTTGAGAACCGCTGCTTTACAACTTGCCTAGAGGTGTGCTCACAGGTGGCTTTATAGTAGTCTTAAATGAACAATTCTGTTAATCTAATCTATTGTTCCTCACACACAGACCCATATTGAATCAACTGGAGTCCTTATTCTAAATAAAGCTATCTTACTCCAAAATAAATCCCTAGTACATACATCTCTCTCTTTAAGGAATGTAACAAATAAAACATGAAAAATCTCTGTTGATTCACTTGGTTGAACCAAATCATTTAAGTATAACTAGAAGAAAAACATTCATTTAGTTTACTTTGTTTCCCAAGGCATAATGAAGGATTCAAAAATATATTCCAAACATCTGATTGCTGTTAATCTTTCTTGCTATAGTATGCTTTCTCTGATTTTGATATGACATCATATCATGGCATATAAAAGAAATCTCCTTAACATTCTACAACTGGGATTTTACACTCTACTGAAATAGTTTTCTCAAAGTCTGAAATACATAAACATCACATTTCAATGGCAGAAAGACCTCAGAGATCATCGATTATATATATTACAGATATAGTAATTGAGGACCAGTTTGTTAGCCTAAATCTAACAGCTAGTGAATGGAAGGGGAGAAATTAGAACTCAGGTCTTATTCTCAGACCATCATTCTTTCTTATTTCTTATCATCTTTATGGCTTGCTGCAATAATGAATACGGTTCTATAAATTCTCTTTTTATTTCTACCTTTCAAAAGCCCCTTCCAATCTTTCTTTATTGGTTCTCATTCCTCTTCTTACCATCTACACTTGGGTAGTCCTTAAAACTCACTCCTGCATTCCCTTCCCTTTTCTCTTCATGATGTTTCACCACCGATCTAATTCTCATACTTAGCTTAACC
>NW_017731813.1:70878-82011 GCF_001890085.2 Hipposideros armiger | reverse complement strand
TGCAGCCCCTGCTGCAGTGGGTTGCCATGGGCTACCGTGTGTAGCCAGCAGCCAGCGTGAGCGGCCAGCAGCCGCAGTGAGCGGCTGTCCAGAAGCCAGCAACTGATCTGCCTCGCACGGGGAAGCGCGCAATGATGGTGCCAACTTGGGTCAGTGAAGCGACGTCCTCCACAACTAGACTGAAGAACAAAAGGATAGCAACTTGTCTGTTACTGTTTCCCCAATTCCCCAGTAAAAATCTTTTAAAAAAAATTTAAAAAAATCAATAAGCTGAATGTCATTAAAATTTAAAACTTCTGCTATTTGAAAGAAACTATTAAAAGAATGACATGATAATCCAAAGTGAGAGAAAGTTTATAAAATGCATATCTGGTAAGGGACATATATCTAGAATATATAAAGAACTCTCAAAACTCAATAATAAGATAACCAAGTACAAAAACGGGCAACAGGTTTTGTGTCTAATTCACCAAAGAAGGTATTTGAATAGTAAATAAGCTCATGAGAAGATGCTCAACATCATTAGCCACTAGGGAAATTCAAGTTACAACCACTATGAAATACCACTATATATCTGTTAGAATGGTCCAAATTAAAAACAGAAACAAAAACACTGAAAATTCCAAGTGGTGATGAGGATGGGGAGCAACAGGAACTCTCACATGTTGCTGGTGGCAAAGCAAAATGGTGCAGCCACTTTGAAAAACAGCTTGGCAAGTTAAACATACACTTCCCATATAACTCAACCTTTCTGCTTCTAGGTATTTTCCCCAAGAAAATTATGAACTTATATTCACACAGAAACTTGTAGGTAACTGTTTATCGTAACTTTTTAAATAAATTGCCCAAAAAGTGGAAACAACACCAACGTACTTCAGTTGATGAATGGCTAAATAAACTGTTACAACTATGTAAAAGACTACTATGGAGCAGTAAAAAGTTTCTCACTAGTGATACACACAAGATAGGTGAATCTCAAACGCATTATGCTAAGTAAAAGAAACCAGACTCAAAAGGCTGCCTTCATCTCCTTTCAGCAAAGGACAGAACTACCAGGCAAGAATAGAAATTTGAACAAAACAATCAATCAACAGTATCTAATTTATATGTATAGAACACTCCGCCCAACAGCAGCAAAAAACACACTTTTTTGAAACCACATGTGGAAGAAAACCAAAATAGGCCATAAAATAAACTTTAACAAATTTAAAAGAATTGATATTACACAGAGTGTGTTCTCTAACCATAATGGAATCAAAATAGAAATAAATAATAGAAAGATGACAAGAAAATTCCTAAACACTTGGTAATTAAACTTCTAAATAATCCCTGGGTCAAACAGGAAGACTCAAATAAAATAATTTTTTAAAAAAACATAGAAGGCCGGCCGAGTGGCACGATGGTTAAGAACTGGCTTGGGATGCCAGAGGGCCCCGGTTCGGATCCCACATATGAGGGCCAGTGATGCAGCCCTTGTGGCAGTGGGTTGCCATGGGCTACCGTGTGTAGCCAGCAGCCAGCGTGAGCGGCCAGCAGCCGCTGTGAGCGGCCGTCCAAAAGTCAGCGACTGGTCTGCCTCGCCCAGGAAGAGCGCAATGATGGTGCCAACTTGGGCCAGTGAAGCAACGTCCTCCACAGCTAGACTGAAGAACAAAACGACAGCAACTTGTCTGTTCCCCTTCCCCCAATTGCCCTGTACTGGTCCTATCCCCCCAATTCCCCAATAAAAATCTTTAAAAAAACAACAAAAAAAAACCAACATAGAAATGAATGAAAATAAAAATATAACATATCACAATATGTGAAATGACAGCACTGCTGAGAGTGAAATTTATAGCACTAAATGTTCATTAGGAAAAGTGTCAAGTCAATAATCTACAGTATTGCCCCATGTATAAGATGCTCCCATGTGTAAGACGCTCCCATGTATAAGACGCTCCCATGTATAAGACGCACCTTAATTTTGGGGCCCGAAATTTGAAAAAAAATGTATTACATAAAGTTATTGAACTCAAGTTTTAGTCATCATAAAATTCATACAACTCCTCATCACTGTCAAAACTCCCAACCATTAGTTTGTCCCCATCTGTGTCTGATGACGAATCACTATCTTCATATATTGCCTCGTCCTCAGCGGGAAATGCAAGTAAAAAAATCTACAACCACTGAATAAGATGCACCCAGTTTTTAGACCCCAAATTTTTTGAAAAAGGGTGTGTCTTACACATGGGGAAATATGGTATATTCCTACCTCTAAAACTACAAAAAAAGAAGAGTAAATCAAGCAAAAGGAAGGAAATTTTTAAAAAAAGAAAGCAGAAATCAACGGTTTGTTAAAAAAGGAAAACAACACTAAAAACCACAAAACATTACTGAAAGAAATTAAAGAAGACAAATAAATGGAAAAACAGTCCATGTTGATGGTTTGGAATATTTAGTATTATTAAGATGTCTAAATTACCCACAGCAATCTACAGATTCAATATAATCCCTATCAAATTCTCAAAGCACTTTTTTTTGCAGAAATAGGAAAAATCATCCTCAATTTCATATGGATTCTCAAAGAACCCTGAATAGCCAAAACAATTTTGAAAATGAAGAATAAAGCTAGAGAACTCACACTTCCTTAATTCAAAACAATTTGCAAAGCTACAATAATCAAAACAGTGTGATACTAGCATAGAACAGATATACAGATTAATGAAACAGAATAGCGGGACCAGAAATAAAACCTCATGTACCTGGTTAAATGGTCATCAACAAAGGTGCCAAGACCACTCAGTAGGGAAAGGACATTTTCTCCAATAAGCAGTGCTGGAAAAACTGGATATCAACATGTAATAAAATGAAGGTAGACCCTTACCTTATACCATATGCAAAAACTAAATCAAAATACATTAAAATTATAAATGTAAGACATAAAACTATAAAACTCCTAGAAGAAAATATAAGGAACTGAATGGATGGGAGATGTGGGTGGAGATAGTCTCAGAGACACAGAGGAAGAACTGAGCGTTGTTAGTTGGGAGGGGGTAGGGATGAAGGAGAAGGGGAAGGGATGAGACAATACAAATTGGTAATTACAATATGGCCTCAGGGATAGAAAAAAGACAGTCTGAGGAATATAATCAATAATGTTGTAAATATTTCTTAGGGGGCCAGATGGACTCATGTCCTGTTGGGGAGACCACTTCATAGTCAGTGTAGAGGCCTGACCACCACCCTATATTTCTGAAGCTGATGTTGAATAATATAGTATGTCAACTATAATTATATATACATATAGTCTCGGGACATGGAGTAGAGAGCGGGAATGGAATCAATGGAATTGTAATAGATAAGCAAGATATCGGGGAAGGGAGGGCAGTACATGTGGGGAGGGGGGTTGTTACTTTGTGAGGGTGAAAAGAATAACTATTGCATTGTTCTGTACACCTGAAACTAACAATAAAAAAATTTTTTTAAAAAGAAAATATAGGGGAAAAGCTTCATGACATTGAATTTGGCAATGATTTCTTGAATATTACACCAAAAGCACAGGCAACAAAATCATAAATAGACAAATAAGACTACATCAAAACTAAAAACTTTTGTGTATCAAAAGAGACAATGAACAGCAAAAGAGCAACCTATAGAATGGGAGAAAATATTTGCAAATCATGAATCTGGGGTTATAATCCAGGATTTATAAAGAAATCCTACAACTCAACAACAACAAAATTTTAAAAACTGATTTAAAAATGGGTAAAGAACTTGAGTAGATATTTCTCCAACGATGACATATAAATGGCCAACAAGCATATAAAAAGATGTTCAACATCATTAATTATCAAAAAACTAGAAATCAAACCAACAATGAGATATCGTCAGGTCATACTCACTAGAATGGCTACTATGAGAAAAACACAAAATAACAAATGTTGGCTGGTGGAAAAATTGTAACTCTTTTGTACTACTGGTGTGACTGCAAAAGGATGCAACTACTATGGAAAACACTATGGCTATTCTTCAAAAATTAAAAATAGAATTGCCATATAATCCAGAAATCTCACTTCTGGGATTCAAAAGAATTAAAAAGCTGGGTCTTGAAGAGATATCTGCACACTCATATTCACAGTAACACTGTTCATAACAGCACAGGGTGGAAGCAACCCAAATGTCTACTGATGGATAAAATACATAAACGAATGTGGTATATACATATAATGGAATATTATTCAGCCTTAAAAAGGAAGGAAATCTGTCATATGCTACAATATGGATAAACCTTGATAGAATTAAACTAAGTGAAATAAGTCAGTCACAAAAAGATGAATACTGTATGATTCTATTGTATAAGGTATCAAATTCATAGAGACAGAAAATAGAATGATGATTGCCAACTGGTTACAAGGAGCTGCAGAGAGTAAGTCATGGGAAGCTGATGTTTAATGGGCACAGATGTTCAGTTTTGCAAGATGAAAATGTTCTGGAGATTTGTTGCACACCAATGTGAATATACTTAACACTTCTGAACTATACACTTAAAAAGGTTAAGATGGCAAATTTTATGTAATGCATACTTTACCACAATTTTAAAAAAATGATTAAGATTGTAAATTTTATGTGTATTTTACAATAATTAAATTTTTTTAAAAATTTAAATGATAAAAAAGGGAACTGACACCAATTTTACACAATCTTGTTCGGAAAACAGAAGAGAAAGGAACACTTACCAACTCATTTTATGAAGCCAGGGTTACCCTGATAACAAAAGCACATAGAGTAGTTTTAAAAAATGCTACATACCAATATCTCTCATGACCTTAAACACAAAATTCCTGAACAAAATATTAGCAAATTGAATCCAACAATGTATGAAAAGAAATATATACATCATGACCAAATGAAAGTTATTCTACGTACGCAAGGGTGGTTCAACATTTGACAAACAATCCATCTAGCTTCCCTATCAACAAGCTAAAGAAAAATCACATAATAGTAATTGATAAATAAAAAAAGAATTAGAAAAAAACCTAATATCCATTTATGATAAAAAATTCTCAGCATGTTAGAAATAGAGGGGAACTACCTCAACTATGGAAAAGATAAAGAGCACCTATAAAAATCCTATAGCTAACATTATATTTAGTGGTAAAAGACTGAATCTTTTTCCTAACATTTGGAGAAAAGCAAGGATGTCCATTCTTATCACTCTCATGCAACCTAGTACTGGAAGTTCCAGCCACTGCAACAAGGCAAGAAAAAGAAATTGTCATCCAGATTGGAAATGCAGATATAAAAATGTTTGTATTTGCAAATGACATGTAATATTTAGGTGTACATCTAATAAAAGAGTTATAAGACTTG
This sequence comes from Hipposideros armiger, assembly GCF_001890085.2. Lineage (NCBI taxonomy): Eukaryota > Metazoa > Chordata > Mammalia > Chiroptera > Hipposideridae > Hipposideros > Hipposideros armiger. The sequence continues at coordinate 76,662 of NW_017731813.1, read as the reverse complement.
TATGTTGAAAATTACCAAATGCTGATGGAAGAAATCAAAGGCCTAAATAAATGAAGAGACATACTGTGTTTATTCATTGGAAGATCCAACAGAGTATGTCAATCTTCCCTAAACTGTTCTATAGGCTTAATAAAATTCCTATCAAAATCTCAGCAAGACTGTTTTGTAGAGACAGAGACAAGCTTAGTCTAAAATTTATATAGCCCTAAAATAGCTAAAGTAATCTTGAAGAATAAAGTGGGAAGGATCATTCTATGTGATATTAAGGCTTATTATATAGCTATAGTAATCAAGACTGTGTGCTATTGGTGGAGCTATAGACACACAGATCAGTGGAAAAGAATAGAGAGCCTAGAAATATATCCACACAAATATACTTTCTCCCAATTTTTTTAAAAGTTGCAAAAGCAGTGCAATAAGGGAAGACAGCCTTTTCAACAAATGGTGCTGGAGCAACTGGACAACTATAGGACAAAAAAAATAAACCTCAGGCTAAACCTCTCACCTTCCACAAAAATTAACTCAAAAAGTATTATGGACTTAAATGTACAATGTAAAACTATAAAACTTTTAGGAAAAAAAAACAAGAAAATCTCCAAGATCTATGTCTAGGCAACGAATTCTTGACACTAAAAGCACAATTCCTAAAAAGAAAAATTGAATTGGATGCTCATCAAAATTAAAAAATGTTGTGCTATAAAAGCTCATGTAAAAAAGAATGAAAAGACAAGTTACATACTAACAGAAAATATTTGCAAATCACATACCCAACAAAGGACTAGTATCTATAATATATAAAAAGCTCTCAAACTCAATAGTAAAGAAACAATTCATTCAAAAATGGGCAAAGCCATAAAGAGATATCTCACAGAAGAGGCTTTACAGATGGCAAATAAACACATGAAAAGATTTTAGCCATCAGGGAAATTAAAATCATAAGATATCATTATCCATCTATTAGAATGGCTAAAATATAAAAACAGTGACAACACCAGATGCTGGCAAGAATGCAGGAAATGCCATCACTCATTTATTGCCGATGGGAATGTAAAATGGTACATTCTAGAAAACTGTATGGTAGTTTCTTATAAAACTAAGCCTGCAATTGCCATACTACTCAGCAACTCCTGGACAGTTATCCCAGAGGAATGAAAATTTATGTTCATACAAAAAACCTGTACAACAATATTCATAGGTTATCTTATCTGTAACAACCAAAAATTGGAATCAATTCAGATGTCCTTCAACAGGTGAATGGTTAAACAAACTGTGATACATACCATTGCTATTCAGCAACACAAAGGCACAAACTAGTGATATAGGCAACGATTTGGATAAGTCTCCAGGAAATTGTGCTAAGTGGAAAAAACCAATCCCAAAGGTTATATACTGTAATGACTCCAATTATGTAACATTTTTGACATGGCAAATTTTTAGAAATGAAAATAAGATTAGTGGTTGCTGGGGGATAGGAATGGGAGTAGGGGAGCTGGCAGGGAGTTGAATGTGGTTATAAAAGTTAAGCCTGAGAGATCCTTGTGGTGATGGAACTATTCAGTATTTTGACAATGGTGGTGCATACACATGTAATAAAATGTACACACACACACACACAAATGTCAAGTAAACCTGAAGAAATCTGAATAAGATCAGTGGACTATATCAATGTTTAGTTTCTGGTTGTGATAATGTCCTATAGTCCTGCAAAATTTTACCATTGGGGGAAACTGGGTAAAGGGTACAAGGGATCCTGTTACAACTGCATGTGAATCCACAATTATCTCAATTAAAAAAAAGGCTACATTCTATATGATTCCATTTATATGACATTCTAGAAAAGTTAAAACTATAGGAACAGAAAACAGATCAGTGGTTGCCAGAGGACGGGAGTCCGGGGAAGGATTGAGGAGTACAAGGAGGTTTTTTGGGATGTATCCTCTGATTGTGTTCATGGTTACATACTGTAATATCTGTCAAAACTCAAAGGCATACTAAAAAGGGTAAAACTTAATCTGTGTCAATTTTACCTCAATAAACCCGACTTAAACAATGGACACTACTAAAACATAATGATTTAGCAGGACTGATCAAGAAAAAAAGTAAAGGCAGAAATAAACATTATTAGAACTGGAAAAGCATATAAATATTGATATATTTTTCAAAAATCACCAAGATCCCTCATTATGGAATAATACTGAAGATCTATTGTTATGTAAAAAAGGCAAATAGCAACGGAAACTATAACAAGAATTAGTGTCAGTGGTTGCCTAGGGACCAAATACCTGAGTGGCTGCTAAGGATAAAAGTGAGAAAAAGAATTAGTTTTTGGTTTATTCCCTTTTAAAAATTTTCAATCAGGTTCCATGTGGAAGTTATTACCTAGTCCAGATGAGAATTAGAGAGAATAAAATAACTCAAAACTTGAACACCTACCCCAAAATCATAAGAATATTATGAATAACTATAAAATTTTAAACTTAAAAAAAAGTTAATTTAATAGAAAAATATAAAATTACCAACCCAATTCATTTTATGAAGCTGATATAACCTTCATAACAAAACCAGACTAGAAATGAAAATCACAGACCAATTTAAAATATGAAAACAGATGGAAACATCCCAAATAACATTATAAAATTAAAGTCTGCCGTGTTGAAAAGAACACTTAATATTTTACAACTAACTTGACTATTGCAGAAATGCAAATATGGCTCAATATCTGAAAATGTATCATTAAAATTCAGATTAACGGAACAAAGCAATATGCTCATCTCAATGAAGAACATTCTATCAAAAAAAGAAAATTCATTCATAATAAAAGATACTGTTTGAAAAAGAAAAATAGTAACTACCTTAACTTGAAGGGCACATATCAAAATCCTACAGCAAAAGTCATATTTCACATCAAAGTATTTCACAATGAAACTTTGGTAGTCCCTTTAAAGTGAGAAACAAGATAAACATGGCCTCTTTCACTGTTCATTTTAAATATTATACTGGAGGAGTTCCTATCCCAGAAACAGTTATAAAAAGTATTTGCAGCTATGACTGTCTACATGGATCTAAAAGGAAGTAAAGATGAACTATTCTGTACATCAGCAAGACTAATAGATACATGATCAACACACAAAAATAAACCCATTATTATATATCAACAATAACCAATTAGGAAGCAGTAACCGAAAAAATGATTTCATTTAAAATAGCTTAGAAGACACTGCGCTAGAAATAAATTTAACAAAGATGTGCAAGGGCTTTGCGAGAGAATTAGAAACACTGCTGGGCAAAAAAGATGCTCTGAATTAAATGGAAAGTTATCCTGTGTTCCCAGATAAGACATAATAGCATCAAGATGTCAATTCTCCCAAATTAGTGACTTCAATGTAATCAGAATCCTAACTAAAGCAGAATTTTTGTGGAAATTGATATGCCAACTCTAAAATTCATAGGAAAAAAGGCCTATAATAACTAAGGTAATCTGAAAACAACAATTAGGTAGGGAAACTTTCCCTAATTGCAAATTCAGACTTACTATAATTTAGCAATGTAATTTAGCAATTTTGTAATGGTACAGGAATCAACACATATACTATACAGAACAGAATAGGGCCCTGAAAAAGAACCATGAATGTACATAAAAAGCAAGAAATATGACAGAGGTGGCATTACAGATCAGTAGTGAATACCAATTATCAATATGGGGGAAAAACCCAAACACTTATATCTCTATTTTGACACTATACACAAAAATAGATTCCAGGTAGATCAAAGACATAAATGTGTAAATACGTCAAGGAAAAAACCTAGGATATTATCTTAAGTGATCTTTGGAAAGGAAAAGCTTTCTTTAATAGATGGAATAAGAATAAACCATAAAGAATTGTAATAGATAAGTATGATATCGGGGGTGGGAGGGCAATCCATGGGGGGAGGGGGGTTGTTACTTTGTGAGGGTGAAAAGGATAACTATTGCATTGTTCTGTACACCTGAAACTAACAATAAAAAAACCAAAACAAACAAACAAACAAAAAAACAAAATATGAAAAAAAAAAGAATAAACCATAAAGGATACATTTGATATTAAATTTTTCAAACTCCTTTTCAAGAAAATTAAAAGTGAAAAGACCAGATTGAAAGCTACAGACTGAAAGAAGAAACTGCAATGCATATTGACAAGAATTATAAAATCCTATTTTATATTTTAATGGATATATAAAATATAATAAGTAGACACCAAGGATACACATCAAATTCTTGCCAGTGGTTATTTCTTGGAGTAAGGAATAGGACTGAGAACAGAGGCAAAATGATACTCCAATTTTATCTGTAATATTCTTTCTTTTAATTAAAAAATAAACTTGAAGAGTACAACATTAACAATTATCAGTTCTGAACAGTGTGAACATGAGCGTTTGTTTTATTATTCTCAGTATTTTTCAGTATATATGTTTTTAATTCTAAAAAGCAAACAAAACAGATAAAACCAGCCCCCTGCCCTTGCCGAAAACAAAAGTTCAGACACTGAAGATCATGATTTGGGAGGACTGGTCCTTATTCTTTTTTTCTTTTGCAGGTATATTCAAATTCTCATATATAATTCCAATCAAGATTAGGAAGGTAGCCTATCTTCTGCTGGGCTGGGAAAGTGGCAAGAAGTCAAAATCAAGTCCAGGGTAATTGGCATGACAAAGGCTGTAAGCGACAGGGAAGGCTAACATTTCAGAGGCTTTCCATGGTGCGCCAAGGAGAAAGCCCCTTTTGTTTCACATCAGACTCGCAGCTGAATGTGAGGAGTGCTGTGTCACGGCCCTTGTCAGAGGATGATGGAGCCTGGCAGTATGGAGAACCCCAGGAGACTCATGTCCCATGTAGGAATGTTCCTTCACAACAGCAGGTCCTCTGTCTGGAAGGAATATGAGGTAACGGACACAGCACACTAGGATTTCTCCAGCATCCAAGACACAATCAGCCTTCATTGAGGTGGTGTCCAAATACAGGCTACTGCCCTGCTCTCACAATAACATGAAGATACAATCAGCTTTACTTAGAAAAGCCTCGTCTTAAGCAACAAGAAAACATACTCTCCATATTTTAAAAAGCATACCACTAATGACTACCAAATAAGCATTTGAGGAATGCCTAATATAATCCTTGACATGATAAATAAGGATTTCCCAGGGCATAGTTTAGAGATTCCTTGAGACAAACAGGAAGTGAGGTACCAGAGGAGAATAAAAGCAAAGAAAAGCTTTTAAGAAAACCTATTTCTGGCTTTGCCACTCTGTCTCTGACAACAGCATTTCCTCCTATCAAATCATTGTTTGCTGGAGCTATGCCTCTTTATAACTCCTCTTTATGAAAAGCAAAAATTTAAAGTCTCAAAAATTTTAAGACGCACCCCAAGTCTATGAATTTACTCCCCCCTCACTATCCTTAAAAACAAAAAAGAAACCATTGAACCCCAAAAGATACATGATACACTGATTTCTAAAAGAAAAGTTACAGTTTTCCTTTTTCTCTTTTTAAAATAGAGGAGGACTGGGTATTAGTTAAGTACTAAATAAGCAATTTAAATTCAATCTCTCAGAGGAAATCAAGAGATAAACACAAAAAGGAAAAACTGATAAATATAGGCAATGTGGACAGACATCTGATAAAGGGCAAGGCAAAAATAATGAATAGGCATACTTTAACATGTACCAGTGTGGCTCAGTTGGTTAGAGCGCGAGCTCTGAGCAACAGCGTTGCTGGTTCGATTCCCACAGGGGCCAGTGAGCTGCGCC
>NW_017731813.1:63396-66958 GCF_001890085.2 Hipposideros armiger | reverse complement strand
TCCATAAAAAAGAATAAAATCTTGCCATCTGCAACAACCTGGATGGACCTAGAGGGTATTGTGCTGAGTGGAGTGAGTCAGACAGAGGAAGACAAATGCCATATGATTTTATTTGTATGTGGAATCCAGAGAACAGGATAACAGAAATAAACATAACAGAAACAAGCTCACAGATACAGACAGCATTTTGATTGTTGCCTGATGGGAGGTTGGGGAGAGGGTGAAGGGGGAGGTGATTAAGAAATACAAATTAGTAGTTACAAAATAGTCATGGGGATGTAGAGTATAGCATGGGGAATATAGTCAGTAGTATTGTCATAACTATGTATGGTATCAGGGGGGTATTGGATTTGTCAGGGTGATCACTTTGTAAGTTATATAAATGTCTAATCTCTGTTGTACACCTGAAACTAATGTCATATTGTATGTTAACTGTAATTGAAAAATTAAAAAAAAATTTAAAATATAAGAAGAATACTATTATTCCTAAAAAAAACACAAAACATAATATAAAGACACAAGGTTTAACAGAAATTATTCACAGCAGATAGGGAAGAGTTGAGAAGTCAAAGCATGGCTGTAAATGTCTGATGGCAATGAAGTCTAGCAGCTTACTGATGACTGTCCAGTGGCCTGTGTAAGAAGTATACTGTTTGTATAGCAAGGCACAGAAATCTTGGCTGTGCCTTTCTTCTCATCAATCCTATCCAAGCCTGACTCTCTAGTATTCGTGTTAATTCTGCGAGTTACATAGTATTTATTATTCTTAAATTGGCCTGAGTTGATTTCTGTTGTGTGTCCTAAGAAATTAGTACCAGGGAATAGTAGATTACTGGCAATAGTACCTCAGGAAATTAAAGGCAATTTGGGATTGGTTTCTGGCCTAGTAGGGACCAGTGAATATCATATCAGTGTTCATGGAAGTGATTCTGCAAGTCTGACATGAAATAGTGAAATAGTAATTATCACCTGCAGCCACGTGGAATGCTTTGGATAACTGAGAGGGCATGGAGAATCCAAGACTATGAGGTGCAGCATTTGCTATTCTGAGGGTACAAGCTAGCTAAAATAAAAAATACATTAGGGTCAAATCCCCATTAACTAGGCTCAAGGGACAGACTGAAATGCAGGTATGTACTTTNGTACAGAGCAGCAGATATGGTTGTGGGGGTGGGCTAGGGGAAGGTTATCAAAAGTTCGTTTTTGGACACATTAGGTACAAACATCCAGGTGGAGACGTCAAGCAGGCATTTAGAAGTACTACTTTGAAATTTAGGGGCAGATCATAGCAGGAGGTATAAATTTGGCAGTTATCAGAATACAGACGGCATGTAAAGCAGCCCCAAGCCCAGCACTAGCGGCAGCTGGCCTCGGTTTGCAGCTTAGCCTCTCCCAGGCACCTCCAAGTCCAGAAAAAGCGGCAACCATCTGCAGACCACTTTGTAGCTCATACCAAGTGGCCCTGGGCAGGGCACAGGCAGCAGCTGACCTGGGCCTATAACCAAAGCCCCTCCCAAGTGGCCCCAGAACGAACCATCTGGTTGCCAGCTTCAGACCACACCAGAGCACTACCCAACCACCCCCACAAAAGACACACCCAAAGAGCAGACTGGGCAGGCACCAGAGCTCTGCTAAAGTGAATCCTGCTCCACAGGATTAGCCCCTGCGCAATAGCTCCTCCATTATAGTCATGGAAAGTCCTCACAATCACTCAGCCCCAGGGTCAATCCCTCCCACAAACATGCAAACAGCAACTAAGGTTCAACCACAACAGGAGGGTACACACAACACACATAGGGGACACACCTGGAGCACCTGGCTCAGGTGTCCAGGGAGACTGCACCACAGGGCCCCACAGGACACCTACCTACTATTGGGTTGTCGGAAAAGTCATGACGTATTTTTTCTATGTTTTTTGTTGCAAAAATGCGTCATGACTTTTCCAACAACCCAATACATAAGGCCACTCTGCAAAGACTGGGAGACACAGCAGCTCTACCTAACACATAGAAACAAACACAAGGAGGCAGCCAAAATGGGGAGGCAAAGAAACATGTCTCAAATGAAAGAACAGAACAAAGCTCCATAAAAAGAACTAAACAAAATGGAGACAAGCATTCTACCAGATACAGAGTTCAAAACACTGGTTATAAGGATGCTCAGTGATCTCAGGGAAAATTTCAACAAAGAGCTAGGAAACATAAAAATGGAGATAGAAAACATAAAAGAGAACCAGTCAGAAATGAGGAATACTGTAACTGAAATAAAAAATATATTAGAGGGAATCAATAGATTAGATGAAACATAGGATTGAATCAGTGATTTGGAAGATAAGGTAACAGAAAACACCCAAACAGAACAGAAAGTAAAAAAAATGAGAATAGCTTAAGGGGCCTATGGGAGAACATCAAGTATGCTAACATTCCCATCACATGGGGCACCATGAGGGGAGGAGAGACAGCAAGGANAAAAAAACAAAAACAAACCAACAAAAAAACATGTACCAGATTCATAATGGTATTTTTATACCCGTAGAGAAATCAGGGCTATAAATATCAGAAACAAAGCAGAACTTCACAATGTGTCTTCTAAGGATAACTTCAAATTCTGTGGCGAGAATTTGCCTAACATGCATACCTCTGTAAAAGACATAAGCAGCCTCCAATACACATATCCTCCTTTACTAAAGTCTCAGTTATTAACTAGGTCACTGGGTCTCTCTCAGCTTTTCCTTCTAAATATAAACCAAAATCCACCAATGTAACTTCCCCAACTTCAAAGCTTTCAATGATTTCCCACTGCTTACAAGAAAAAAAATCTCGTCACATGGCATACCAAAGTTTTTCATGGACTGCTCTGGTCCCCTATCTTCCTCCCCAACATTATCTGCCATACTTCCCACTTTCTGCTTTTCTCTAAGTCATCTCGAACTATTGTAGTTCACTACACACACAGAGTTCTTTCATACTTCTGTGCCTTTACTTCCCATGTACTTGAAGCTGTCTGGAATACTTTACCCTCACCTTCACCAGAACAACTCATTTTCTAGGAAGTACAGCCTCTTACAGCAGAGCTAAGTACCCCTCTTCCGTGCTCCCAGAGCATAATATGAACATTCAATCACTTTATTGAAGAGCTGCTATATTGTCAGGCACTGCTCTAAGCACTGAGGGTATAGCAAGGTGCAAAACAAAAGTCCCTGCTTTTACACAATACATAGGGCAGTGGGAAGGAGACCAACAGTATACAAGAAATGTAAGTTAGGTGTTGATAATAAAAGTAGGTTAAGAGATAGATAGGATGGTCAGGGAAGGAATATCTGGTAAGGTATCAGCAAAGGAGACAGCCAAGCAGTTACCTTGGTACAGTCAAACAGAGGAAAACATGCATAGGCCTGATGTGGGAGTGTGCTTGATGTACTTGAGGAATAGCAACGACAGTTTTTTTAATAAACTTGAGTTCTTAAAAACTTGCTGCCATGTGGAGAATAAGTTATAAGGGGCAAGAGTGGATTCAAGGAGACCAACTAAAAGGCTACTATAAAAATGCAAGTAAGAGGGCC
>NW_017731813.1:59618-60986 GCF_001890085.2 Hipposideros armiger | reverse complement strand
ATGACAGAAAACTTCCCTAAACTGGCTAAGGACACATAAGCCCAGGAAGCACAGAAAATCCCAAACAAGATGAACCCAAAGAGGCCCATACCAAGACACATCAAAATTAAAACGCCAAAGGTTAAAGACAAAGAGAGAATCTTATAAACAGTAAGAGAACAGCAGTTAGTTACCTACAAGGGAGCTCCCATAAGATTATCATCTGATTTCTACACAGAAGCTTTGCAGGCCAGAAGGGATTGGAACAAAATATTCAAAATATGAAAAACAGGGATCTACAACCAAGATTACTCTGCCCAGGAAAGCTATCATTTAGAATGAAAGGACAGATAAAGAGCTTCCCAGACAAGAAAAAGCTAAAGGAGTTCATCACCACCAAACCGGCATTGCGAGAAATGTTAAAGGGACTTCTTTAAGAAGAAAGTAAAAAAGATAAAAAATATGAATAGTAACATTGCAATAACTACATATCTATTAACAAATACTTTAAATGTAAATGGGTTAAATATTCAATCAAAAGACAAAGGGTGGCTGAATGTATAAGAAAACAAGACCCTCACATATGCTGTGCACAAGAGGCTCACTTCAGATCGAAAGATATACACAAACTGAAAGTAAAGAGAGGCAAAAAGATATTTCAAGAAAACGGAAACAAACAAACAAAAATAGCTGGGGTGGTAATACTTATACCAGACAAACTAGGCTTTAAAACAAAGGGTATAAATAACAAGAGACAAAGAAGGACCCAGTAATCCCACTTCTGGGTATTTATCCTAAGAAACCCAAAACACTACTTCAAAGGGACATGTGCATCCATATGTTCATTGCAACATTATTTACAATGGCCAAGATAGAGATAACCTGGGTGTCCATCAAGGGATGAATGGATATAGACGAGGCGGTACAATGGTATATTACTCATCCATAAAAAAGAATAAAATCTTGCCATCTGCAACAACCTGGATGGACCTAGAGGGTATTGTGCTGAGTGGAGTGAGTCAGACAGAGGAAGACAAATGCCATGTGATTTTATTTGTATGTGGAATCCAGAGAACAGGATAACAGAAATAAACATAACAGAAACAAGCTCACAGATACAGACAGCATTTTGATTGTTGCCTGATGGGAGGTTGGGGAGAGGGTGAAGGGGGAGGTGATTAAGAAATACAAATTAGTAGTTACAAAATAGTCATGGGGATGTAGAGTATAGCATGGGGAATATAGTCAGTAGTATTGTCATAACTATGTATGGTATCAGGAGGGTATTGGATTTGTCAGGGTGATCACTTTGTAAGTTATATAAATGTCTAATCTCTGTTGTACACCTGAAACTAATGTCATATTGTATGTTAACTGTAATTGAAAAAT
>NW_017731813.1:47435-56881 GCF_001890085.2 Hipposideros armiger | reverse complement strand
TAAAATAAAATAGCTTGACTGCATGAATTTTTTGTAGTAGCTATTCAATCATAGAGTGTTTAGGATTAGAATAAATAGGTTATCTAATTTCATGGAGAGAAAAATGTGTTTTCATTTGTACAGGGAATATATTAGGGCAGGTAAGAAGAGTTTCTTTATGTAACTATAGGGAAAAGAAAGAAAGAAAGAAAGACAGACAGACAGACAGATAGATAAATATAGATAGATACATAGATTGGGTTGTCAAAGTGGCAGATGTTCTTTCTGCTGAATTGTTCCTATTTGAGGGCAAGTCCCAAGATCAAGAGAAGCAAGATTCTACCTCACACTGCAGAAGCCAAAGTGGAGCAGATAATCCCTTTCCCTATCTCTTGGGAGACAGAGTGTGAACACATGCCCTAAATATAGTCAAACCATTGGTCAGATGCGTATATTTGACCCTTAGGGAATGAAGCAAAGGACAGTGAGAGATTATTTTCAACATTTATGGGAAACTCAAAAGTCCATGACACAGCTGCAAGTGTCCAGTGGTAAAGTCCAGTACTGTAGTGTCTAGACCTGACAGTGCCAGCAGAGATATACACAGCAAATTATAAGTTGAAACCTTGGCTATCCTTACCTCCCTCAGTTCCTGTATAAGCCTAGGCCTTCAGCCTGCCTAACAATCCTTTTAATTCCTCAGTATCCTCCCAATAAATTCCTCCCCTGATTAAAGATGACTTCTCTGACCTGCATTCAAGGACAGCGACTAGTACAGAGGCATAAATGCCCTTTAGGATACTTATGCCATCAGAGACAGAAAACAGTTCACTGACCACATACTCCTATGTACTACTTCTTACAGCAGACTGGGAGTTAAGTAAACTGTAATGGAAGACTGGCTCAATGCCAAAATATTTACTTCTTCCATCAAATGAAGCTATAGATGTTAGACCATTTTTTACCTAAAAACAATTTCATGCAGTTTAACCTATTATTTTTAGGTTGTGTTAAAAGACATAGCAATATCTATTTCTCTCTACCTGTCTGTTCCTGGCTAATTTTAAAAGGTTACCTTCTAAATCCTTAATTTGTCTAATATTTTAAAAATACTTAAGCTTTAAAATGCTAATAATACCACAAAATCTTTTTATATAGCACTGGTTGAGCTTTACAGAATGTTGACCCTCAAAGTCTAAATTTAACAGAGAACTTTGTGGGAAAATGGGTATGTTGAGTAAGAATGCGTTAGAATCACAGAAGTTTGGAACCAGGACAAACTCATTTGATTCACGTTTAATGCTAACTTGCATCCTATTTGTCTGAAACTTCTCCTATTAAATGGGATTTCGCATCATTCTTAAAGTCATTAAGGAACGCATATAATTTGGGGGGTAACTGATTGTAGTTACCAACACATAGAAACTTGTTTTGGCAGAACTTTTGTTTCTTTTGTATTTATCTATATCATACCTGTTACATTTCCTTTTATATTTACAGAGAATTAAAGGTAGTTCCTCACCAAACTCTGTGTGTGTGTGTGTGTGTGTGTGTGTGTGTGTGTACTCTTCATATACTTAAAGGTAATTACTAATTCAGCCTTCACCATTTCTCTTTATACTCAACCACCCTAAACTCCTTTACTACTTCCTGGAGTCTATATATTCCTGTCCTGTTCTCATATTCTCTAAATCTAGTGCACATTTGACAAATCTTCCAAACTGCAAAACTTAGTATACCCTAAAAGCAGATGCAATGTGAAAGAAGAGACCGATTTGGGGATTCGGGAAACTATGCCCCTGGAGAAGAAAATTAAAAAGGAAAAATGATATGGAGTATGGAGTGGGAACTACTAGAAGGAGTCAAATACTTACCCAACCATTCTTAATACAAGTGCAAAGCTAGAAGAAATACATTGTGGAAAATTAGATAAGATAGGTTTATTTTTGTATTTATTTTTTAACCCATCACCAATATCCTCTAATAGGATCCAAAAACAAATCATTATATTTTGTTGTACAACAGCAGTGCTTACATTGCTTCAGCAGTTGCTGAAGTGTTGCTAAGCTAGCGAAGGATTTTTACCTGAATGGCACTTCTTCCTGCGGAATGTCTACATAGTAACGGATAAAAAATCTCTCAGAATCTTCTCGCTCACCGTCAGTAACAACACTGCCATTGAGTTTGGAAACTGATGGCAATCTGTAAGCAAATACCAAAATAAAGATGTTTTAAGATATTAAAAATATTTGGCTTTAGACAAAAAATTACTGGTTTCAGGCCCAGTCTCATTCTCTTGAAAGGACACATTTCATGTAGCCCTGCTTGTGTACAACTACTGACATAAAGTAAAGTGGTATAAAAAAAATAAAAGGACCAAAAATACCTAGTTTGACTTTTGGATGTGATGCTGACCTTTTATAATCACAACTCACTTTTCAAAACAAGATTGCAGGCAGCAATGCATTTCCAACTTAAATATAATACAAGCCACATATGTAATTTTAAATTCTCTAGTAGCCATATTTTAAAATGTAAAAATACAACAGATGTAATTAATTTTAACAGTATATGTTATTTAACCCAACTAATGCAGGGTATAATCATTTCAACCTGTTATCAATACTAAAAAATAACTGCGAAACTTTACATTCTCTTTGCCATATAAAGTGTTCAAAATTCAATGTATATTTTGTACTTCAATTCAGACGAGCCATATTTTAAGCGCTCAAAAGTCACACATTGCTAATGGTACCATATTGGACAGCATAAATCTATAGAGTAGTCAGTACAATTCTGTTATAACTTCAAGAATTAATTTTTTATATTTACAAAAGAATTAGTAAAGAAAAGAAAATACAAGGCCCATTACAAGACTTACTCCTCTAAGAAGAAGAATATGCCGAAACTTATTTCTTCAGTGAGATATTAATGGCAATGTTGGAAAGCTTTAAAGATCTGCTTGGTGTTGGTTGGTCAGAGAAAGATTAATATCCTGTCTTCCTAACCACTCTTCTTTAGGGAAACTTATCGGCTACTGTTCCCCTTTCAAAACTACTATGTATAATACACAAAGAACAAGTTAAAGTTCCATAGCCCTTTACACCTTAGCTGAGTTTTATTGCTGATAAAGGTGCATACAAATATAAATATTCATGGGTCATTTCAGTAGTTTGAGGGAGTCTGAGACACGAAAGGCAGGGAAGTCAGGAAGAAGATAACAATATAGTAGTCCCATTTAAGTCAGTCTACGTAATAAGAAGAAAAGACAGATGCTGCTCTCTTAAGTTTTACATTAATGAAAAAACCTGATTTTCAAGTATTACACTTTAAATGACCACGATGTTAACAGAGAAAATAAGGACAACGAAAATAGAATCAATTCCTTATTGTACCTACTTTTTCTTCATGACCCAAAACAGAAGTTCAGATATTATAAATATCAAAAAGCATAAAAACAGACTAGATTTGTGAGGGAATTTGTCAGTGGTCTTGGCAAGCCAAAAATATTTTACATTTTTCTCATTATATTGCTTTCTTTTCCTTTCAGGATTCAGAGCCACAAAAGCAGCTCCTTCAAGCACAGTCTGTTCAGAAGATGGATCAATTTGCAGTGTACTCCCTCCCAAATAGTGTATTATTCCTTTAATGAAACAACATGGTCCCCGAGAGAAGAAAAAAAAAAGCAGAATAATCAGGACAACAGACCTGGCTACTACCAATTTCCTTCGCTCCTCGGTGGTATATGGCTGCAGAAGAGGAATTCCTAATAATCTCACTTCTTCAAGTTTGGGAAATGAATTTAGTTTGTCAATGTCTTCCCAGGACTGCAAACCTAATTTGACAAATATATTGCTTAGGTAAGTCCAGAAAAGCATACAAATAAGAAGATAAACATAGCAAAAAAATTACTTCAATTAATAATATCTCAAATGTTAAAAGGATAGTAAACTAGTTAGAGATCCTGATTTTCTTTTTTTTAATCCAAGAAAAGAATAGAATACAGTTAAATACCATAAAAACGTCCCGATGGCCTCTCTTATACCTGTGATCCCAGTCGTCAAGATGAGAGAGCCTTATTCTTCAACATCCACTCATCTATTAATTCTCCACCCAAATGTCATATAAAGGCAGTCCCTGGTAGTTTCAATGAGCAGGATGTATGTCATGAAAAGTGATGTGATCAACTCTTTCATCAGATACAGACTCAGAGAACGTAACTGTTGACCAGAGTTGATACTGTCAGACTCAAATTTTTACCTAACAAATTCTAAAAGGGGCAAGGTCAATAGAACCAGAAACTAAATATTATCTCTCTTTCATACTGTCCACATTTTGGGGACAGGGAAAACAGATTCAAAATTTAAAACAAACACACAAAAACAAAAAACCTGAACCTTTGGGTAAGAAGAACATGCAACAAATTAAGCTCATTTAGTTCTAAAACGAAACTCTTCCTATGGTTGTGAGCAAATGTGTCATCCAAGTCAATAACCTGACACTCGTAGGAAATATATTCCTATAATAATGAAGCTGGTCAACTTTAGAACTTGTTAAATCCATTTCAGAGAACAACATAGTCCCTTCTTATTTCAATCAACTGTCAGCAATTTATGAGAGAAACAATTTATGAGGACTCTGGTGCATTAACTACCCCAAGTTATAATTGTCCTCTTCCTTTCAGAAGGGCATTTCCATCTGGGATGAAGAACAGAGTTAGCACAAGGGGCGCTGAGCTGTGAAATATACAGCTTCCTTATGCAAAATTCTGGTTTTTAACCTTTTCACTGCGTTAATTGATTACAAGTTTGTTCTCCAAAATGTGTCAAAAATCCACAGAAAATAATTATAGCATTTATATTTTAAGTAAATACAGTTAAGGTGCTACATTTTATTAAAATAAATGATTTCTTTATAAAGTATAAAAATTTCCTATTGTTATTCATTCTTGAAAAACACAAAAATAGAGAAAAATGTACATCTGCTTTCTTAAACTTCCTTTCTGGAACAATGAGCTCGTGGGGTAAAGTCGAACGCCACAGTCAGAGGCATGGAAATATCATTTGACTAAAGACGAATGTTGCAGTGAAAATGTTAAAACTTAATTTCCCTCCTTATAACCTCTGTGGCAAACTAAACCATTTGTTTTTTCAGTTGTAGGTTAGTTAGTTTTAGTTATATGGTTGTTTTAAGAAATAGGCTGAAAGACAATGTCAAGAGAATGAGAAGAAAAGCCACAAACTAGGAGAGTGTATGTGTTAAAGACACATCTGATAAAGGACTGTCACCCAAAATAAATAAAGAATTCTTACAACTCCACAATAAGAAAATGAACAACCTGATTAAAACATGGGTAACAGACCTGAACAGGCGCCTCACCAAAGAAGATACACAGATGGCAAGTAAGCACATGAAAAGATATTCAACATCACAATGTCATTAGGGAATCACAAATTAAAACAACAATGAGATACCACTATACACCAACTAGCATGGCCAAAATACAAAACACTGACAACACTAAATGCTGACAAGGACATGAAGCAACAGGAACTCTCATTGATTTCCGGTGGGAATTCGAAATGGTACAGCCACTTTGGAAGACAGTTTGGCAGTTTCTTACCAAACTAAACATAGTCTTACCATATGATCCAGAAATTACACTCCTTGGTCTTCACCAAAATGAACTGAAAATTTATGTCTACACAAAAACCTGCACACAGAGGTTTACAGCAGATTTATTAATAATTGCCAAAACTTGGAAGCAACCAAGGTGTACTTTAGCATGTGAGTGCATAAACTGTGGTACACCCAGACAATGGAATATTATTCAGTGCTAAAAAGAAATAAGCTATCAAACCATGAAAAGACATGAAGGAAACTTAAATGCATATTATTAGGTGGAAGGAAGTCTGAAAAAGCTATATACTATATGATTACAACTCTATGGCATTCTGGAAAAGGCAAAACTATGGACACAGTAAAAAGATCAGTGGTTGCCAGGGATTGGGGAGGGAGTGAGGGATGAAGAGGCAGAGCACAGAGGATCGCTAGAGCAGTGAAATTATTACGTATGATGCTACAGTGGAATCCACCTGTCATTATAAATCTTCCATACCCATAAAATGGACACCCAAGGGTGAACCCTAATGTAAGCTCCAGACTTCAGGTGATGATGAGGCGTCAATGCAGCTTCACTTGTAACAAATGGATCATTTTGGTGCCGGGATGTTGATGGTGGGGGAGATTGTGCGTGTGGGGGCAGGGAGGGTATGGGAACTTTCTGTACTTTCTGCTCAATTTTGCTATAAATCTAAAACTGCTCTGAAAATAAAGTTTATTAATTTTTAAAAATAGGCTAAAAATATTCACTCCTGTGATAAACAGAATTAGATGTCAACAAACGGGCAATCAGTTATATATAAATACAGAAAAGAAAAGTGAGCCTTTTGAGATCCCCTAACAACCTAAGTACAGGCAAAATGGTCTCGTGTGTAATTCCTTATATTCTTTTTATTCTGCCTTTTACTATACAATTCATTAATTTAACTCCTTTCATAGCATAACCCCTTTAATATATAAAATATAAACAACTAATATAATGCTGTGCCACTTGATTTATGAAAGTGAATGCCTTAAATTTAGCTAACCAGCAGGCATCTGCATGTCACTCTTGAAAATACATCCTATAAGAGGGCACAGCTATGACTAAAAGAAATACACTTTCACTGTATTTCACGCAAAAGCTCAGATCAATTTGCATGTAGATGAGAACAAACCTGTACCTCACCTGACTTGTGGAGGCTGATGGATCGCAGATTAGGAAACAACCTGGCCAATGAATCATTAGGCTCCTCAATAGCATTCAAATGATTGTTGGCCAGGACAAGGGTATCCAGCGAAGGAAACATAACTCCTAACTTTCGTATTTCAGTCCAGTCTTGGAGGTTATTATCTGTTATATGTAGTAGCTTAAGAGAAGGACAGCAAATAGAAGGACAAGACACTGTTTCATAGTCATTAAGGCACAGGAAGAGCTCCTCCAAACTGCAGAGACAAAAAAGGAAATAGTTATTGTTTAAAGCAGTTAAGTTTCTACTTTGCACCTATTTTCATTCATTCAAGCAGTAAGTAAGTGCCTACTATGTGTAAGACTCTGCTAGGCATTGTAGAGAAAATATAAAGATGTCTTCCTGAAGCTTAAAATATAGCTGGGAAGAAAAAGCCTAATATACATAAAACAGCAGAGAATGATATAACCCAGTGCTAAATTAATTTTCTGCTTAATGAAACAGTACTGTTAACTATAATAGTTCATATAGGAATGGAATTGAAATTGTAGTTAGAATATTCAGGAAAGGATGCATGGCCTTGAAAGAGTGGCAGACTTGCATAAATTGAGAGGAAATAAAAGAAAATTCCAGAAACAACATGAACAAATGTTTAGAAATAGAAATAACAACTATCATTTATTGAATTCCTACCCTTTGTCAGCCCCTGTGCGATGTGCTTTATAGGCTGGACTTCTGCTTCTGCAAGGTAGATATAATTATGCCCATTTTATAGACAAGGAAGCAGCTCAAAGAGATTAATTAATTTATCAAAGGTCATATGGTCAGTAAGTGGAACTGATACTTAAAAGCTCATTCTATGCCATGTCAGATGTTGCATGCTGTGAGGAAACCAATTTCATTAGAGTGATAGTGAGAAACTAACATGTAATAAGTGGGGTGAAACCAGGTTCTTAAAGGCTTTGATAATTTCCATATTTATACAGTCAAAGAAACTACAGATTCATATATTTCTTTCAACTACTTCCTTTGAACACTTAGATGCATATTCAAAGATAGATACAAACAAAAATAACAAAGCATTTCTAAACTGACAAAAGTATAATTTCTTGATTAAATTATTGAAAAGAATACCAGGTCCATTTTTTAATCAGGCCAGCTATGTGCTTAATCATCTGAGTGTTAACATATTTTAGAGATACTGTGATTTCCCCCCAACCTTCCCTCCCTCCCCCTCAAATAAAAGCACTGAGGCAAAATTCTGAAATCAGGTAATCAGAAGATTAAAATGGAAAAAGGTAGGGTTGATCTAGAAATGATAAGTGCTTCTCAGGGATATTTTCTGGCCAAAGGATGACGTATCCTGTGTCTTGGTGCTACTCAACACTGAACAAGTATTCCAATAAAAATGCTACTAGATTACCCTCACACCCTTATTGTAATTACTTCATTTTTCTAACCTCAGTCTCCATTCAATCTGCAGTTCTAGTATTTCTGAGATGGGAGATCAGCAGTAATTCTATGTACTAACACAGATGGCAACACAGCCCCCTCTCCATCATGCTCTCTGGGCTTACTCTGGTAACTCCTGCAGTATCATGTGGACTGTCTCCCAAGAAGCTTTGCTGTTGTTGAGGACAAGTTTGCGAACCCCAGAGAAGGACCCAGCATATGTTCTTTCTAAAACCGACAAATTCAGAGGGTTGGAACTCAGGTTTAGAAACTCCAACTGGGGAACATTTGACACAATTTTACTGACCTAGGGAGAAAAAAAAGAAAAGCATATCAGGCAGTAATCAGAGCTTTTAAATAGCAATCATGCTCAAGAAAGGCTAAGTGAGTGGGTCTCCAGGCAAAGGGCCATTCACATTAGGGAGTCCTATTTAGTGACAGTACCCACAGAGGGGCATAAGTAATTTCAACAAACCTTGGCAAATAACTTAATCTCTTTCTATGAAATAGTATCATAACTGAAAAGTAATGGTACAAAAGAAAGATTTCCCATGTTGCTTTTGGCAAGGCTTTTTATTCTGTTCTATATGATATTCTCTTTGATAAATGGAGAAAAGATAGTTGCGATGACATTTTAGGCCACAAGTTTCCAAAGAGCTGAGATGGGGTCATGTAATCCTCTTTGAATATCTCTTCCTTCCATCCTCGGTACAACATTAAAGCTAATTAAAGACTTATTGAAGACCACAAAGTAACAATTCAGGTGTTCAAAATTTACTACATAGTCACAATCACTTAGAAAACAGTTTCAGCTTGGTTCAAAGATAGACTAAACTTTAAAATATATTTACTGAAAAATAACAAAAGATCCATAGCTACATAATGAAAAAGAAAACAGCATCAACTTAATGATTTCGCTAGCAAATTTGTAGACAAAAAAATTTTTAAAAAGGAAACTGAACATTACTGACCTTAACTCCTGGGGTTGTAAAAAAAAATGTATACAAGTGGACACTTTGGTCAACATGGTTCAAGCAGTAGTTGGCCGTAATCAGAAGTGCCTGGACGCTGATGGTAACAACTTTGAGCACCTCTTGTAATTGCAGAAGTCAAGCGTGACTTGTATTCATCTTTTGTTATCGGTATACATTGAGTATTAAAAATTTAATACAGTTTTCCTTTCTTAAAATGTGTATACTTTTTTTGGCACCCTCTGTATTTGCT
>NW_017731813.1:32122-41825 GCF_001890085.2 Hipposideros armiger | reverse complement strand
AACCGGCAATCTTGTTGTTAGGAGCACGTGCTCTCACCAGCTGAGCCATCCTGCCACCTGTTGGCAGCTCAGCTCGGGCGCAGCGTCACTGGCCCATGTGGGAATCGAACCAGTGACCCTGTTGCTCAGAGCTCGTGCTCTTAACCAACTGAGTCACTCGGCCAGCTTGTCTTTACATTCTTGAAGGGTTAGTTCATGTGTCATAGCTTTGAACTGTTTTCTGATCATGTTAACTCTCTTCTAAACTTCTTCCCCAATTATTGTGCTGTTCACTTGGCTCGACACAAACTACCTTGTGTTATATCTTTGTAAATATGAGTCTCTTGTAATCCAATTAGGCTGTAAGCTCATTGAGGGCACAGTCCAGTCTTGTAGTATCTTGCACCCTCTGAGTTCCCTGAAAGAATATGTATTTGAAATATTGTCACTCAGTATTGTTCTTGCTCTACAAGTACACCTAAAATGCCTTTTGGTCATTCTGGAGAAAAACAAGTCCTTTTAGGTTTTTCAAAAAACTGAAATCATAGCAAGGGAGAAAGACTATTTAACTCATAATTCAAAATAAAGGAAATTATTTGCAAAAAAAAGCAACATTCTGGTTTAATGTCCTAAGTAAGCTCCAGTAAATAAATGTTTTTGGTCCCATCATTTTTACCTTTCATAGGAGGGCCCTGAGGTGTGACTGGGACATGGACGCCCATCCCAGGACCACGGCGGTAAGGAAAGTTTTCAGGACTATATTTTTCACATAATACTTGCATAAAACTCCTTCCACTAGGTTGATCCATCTTCCTTTCCTAAAATTCTACAAGAAAGCAAGAAATCATTAAGATTATTTATTTACAGATACAAGAGATATTTATTGAGAATCAATTATTTATAAGGCACTAGGCTAGGCATTGCATACATATAAGACATGATCAACTGCCCCCAAGAATTTATACTATGGTGAGACTTTGACTTCAGGAAGCTACATATGTTGACTATGTAGACAAAAGACAGTTCAACCCATGGTAATTACAATATAGATTAAAAGTACTACAAGATTTAGAAGAGGAGGCAATCATTTCCAACCAAGGATAATAAGAAGACTCGTGAATGGTGCATAGGGTTTTGTGGTAAGGAACACGAAAAAGGACTAAACAGGATGNACAAAGCACAACACCTTTGTTATACTTCCAAAGAAACAAATGTAAGGAATCAGCCTGTGAACATAGGAGCTGAAATGATTCAGCGGAAAATTGGGTCTGACTTGTCACCCACGCAGGTCAAAAAAAATCTCAGCAGAGGTTCAGCAGTAGGACTGGGGAAGGAATCATGGAGAAGGAAGATTACCAAAGTAGTTCTTTCATCATCTGTGCAGTGTGGACACAGTGTGCATGTCAATTAAACATCTCAAAAGACAAAGAAGGCACAGACTGTAATTTGTTGAATAGTGAACTAGACTACTTGTTCAGATAAGTAAATCAATAAATAAATACATGTACAAATAAACATTGTTTCTTGGAATAGCCCAACAAATCTTTATATATTAACATGTCACATAGAAATCAAGTGACATGCATCTCAAAGAATTCTGATAAACATCTTAATAAAAACAGGAAATAGAACTGGGAGCATAAGTTACCAGATTAAACATGACAATGAAATAAATCAATAAATATAGGAAAACTAGGCTAACAAAACCAGGTTTAAGATTTTTCTTAAAGAAGAAAGCTGTTTTAGAATTTGTCTAGCATTTAACATCTACCAAGTGCCTTAATGATTAATTTTACCAGCAGCCCTATCTGATGGATAAGCAAAATGAAGCACTAAAGTTTAGTGAATTTCTTAAGATCACAGGAAAAGCTGGAGCAAGTGGTCTTGATTTATTCATTAGTGTATTCGACAAACATTGAGCGCTTAGTATGCTGGGAGCTGATGACCAAAACAGACAAAAACCTCTACTTTTGAATAAGCTCATGGTTTATCTAGTAGGACAACTGTCAAGTTAGCAACTGATTGCACTACATTGTGATAAATCCTTTCGCAGCAGCATGTTACAGGTGCTGGGTTCATCTGACTCTGCCTGAGTGAGAGCCAAGGAAAGTTTCACAGCAGAATGGGACGTCTTGAAAGAGACGTACAAAGTGGCCGAGTAAGTAGACAAGAAGAGAAAGAGAGCAATAGATTGAAAATGAATAAAAAGCAAGGAAGCTTTTCATGTCAAGAGTTTATCATGAGCAGCAAAAAAAAGTATGTGGCTAAAGATGGAGATAAAGCTCTAGAAACAGCAAAAGGGCCATGTGATAGAGGGCCATGTTTACAGTTTCAGACCTTAGCTTCTAGGCAGTGAAAAGCAACTAAAGGATTTCAAACAAGAGTGTCATGATTATATTTCATTTATTAAGAGGAGTCTCGAAGCACTGTAGAGGAGAGCTTAGAGGAAACAGAATAAAACCAAGGCAGGAAAACCCATTAGCAAGCTTTTCCAATAATCCAAGAAAGAAGTAAGAGACTAAATTAAGGCAGAAGAACAAATCAAGTAGGAAAAACTATTTTTTCCTTATTCTTAAGGGTAGCTTCTATCAGGTAATGTTATAATCAGATAGGTAATGTTACATATACTACTAAGAAAGAATGTTGTAATACTTTTATTTATGTACTTGGTCTAGAGTTACTCTGAGGTCAAAAGACATCAGTCATATCAAACCACCAAAGAGACTTAATAAAATAAGGATAAGTTATAAATATTTGGAATAAATTTCAGTAACAAGAATATTTTTATAATCTTAGTATCAACCTCAAGCAAGTTTTATGTCAAGTTATAGTAATAAATGTTGAAGTAGTAGAGAATAAGCATAGGATGTGTAAATTGGTGAAATAGCATAAAAATTTAACTCATTATTGGCAGTCCAAACCTCTGTAGTCTTATTAAGCTCTTGGTGCGTGGAATAAAGTTCCTCAGTGCTTTTCACATTAATGAAAAACAAATTAGCAATAACAAAGTTAAATGAAAAATCACCATAGGAACAAATGAACCAGTCAGTTATTTATCTTGAGACATGCATACGACAGGAATCTCAAGTGAGAACCAGAATTCAGCAGACTACTTAACATAAACAATAATACAATGGTTATTGCTACATTTCACCAAAATGCAGCAATACAGAAACTTTACCTCATGCCAGTCTTCGAGTTTGTTGTCAGAAAGATCTAGTTCCGACACATGAGCACAGAAAGCAGCAATTTCTTTTTCGTCTCCAGCACAGGTTATTCCACAGCTGTTCAACACCAGTACACTTGGGAGGTTGAGGCGATCTGAATCACAGGGGAAACAAAACACTTTCTAGGTCAACCGAATTCTTGCCTACATATGTTTAGTCACAGTAATCAAAATCAAATTGTATGAAATTACACAAGGACCTGGAAAACACAAGATATGATGGAATCCAAGGGTTCTGAATTCTAAGTGGAGCCAGCCAAATGTGAACCAGGCAACAGCTTGGTTAAAAAATAAACCAGAAGCAGATGAGAAGTACTAGACCAGTACCACCAAAAAGGTCCTGCAGGCTTGGCCTCCAGGCAGGATTGTTTATCCCAACTACTGACAACAGAGCCATCACACATGCTATTGTCATCTGAACACTATGTCCACCGTGATTCATGTCTGGACTACCACTGTCTTCCTATTGGCCTTAATTCTTTCTTTTCTGAAATTTAGTTCAAAAGTATCATTCTAGATAGCTCTTTTATCTCTGTATAGTGTGTATTTTCACCTTTTGCTACCTTTGAAAATTATTTCAAACCATTAGATAGCCTCTGCTAAAATCACTTCTGTTCTTCAAGTTTATATCACTCAAGAACTCTTCCTTGCCTGAGTGGATACATTTAAAAATCGATATCTCTTTCTTTCATACCTGTCCATCAACCATTCCTGTTTCATACTCATATAGAATTTGTCTGTTATAAAAATTACACTTTTTAAAAAATAAAATTGTAATGGAAGTGTTTCAGAATCTTAAACTATTCAATGGATTTGATCAAACTGGGGTAGTCAAACTACTGCCTAATTAAAAAACACGTATCAATCACATACTATCTCTAATAAAAAGGATACATATGAGAATTCAACCACTCGTTTCTTATTTGGTATAAAACAAGAACTCACAAAGGTAATATTTTATTAATGGAGGCCTCAAACTATGACTTTTCAACTTACTACTTTTCAGTATCAAATTTCTCAAAACGGGAATGAATCCTGAAAGAAAAATTACCAAGTAAAAAGTCCATTTCTTTCTGGCATTGCTAGAGTGTATGGAGTGATAAGATAGTTGTATTGAGAAATAACAATGCTCAATAGCCTTTGGACATAGGAACTAAAACACTGTTCAGTATTAATCTCCCATAATCACAAAAAATGAATTTCAAGAACTGTTACTTACAACATTAAACTAAAATGCAAGCAGAAANACTACATTCTCAAAACAAAATACAAGATGACAAATACTATTTTCATTTCAATAAATGAAGAAACTGAATTGCAGAGATGTTAAATAATTTAACTTAAGGTCTGAGTCACAAAAGAATTTTAAAATCAGAGCTACTGTCCTTTCCGACATACAGTAGTCCCCCTTTACCCCCAGTTTTGCTTTCCACGGTTTCAGTTACTCACAGTCAATCATGGTCTGAAAATATTAAATGGAAAATTCCAGAAATAAACAAGTCGTAAGTTTTAATGGTGCACATAAGATTTTGCGCACCACTGTGAGTAGTGTGATGAGCTCTCACGGTCTTCTTCCCACTCGGGACACGAATTGTCCCTCTGTCCAGCGTCCATGCTGCATATACACCCTGTCCCCACCCATTAGTCACTTAGTAGCCGTCTTGGTTATCAGATCGACTGTTGTGCTATCATCACAGTGCTCGTGTTCAAGTAGCCCTTCTTTTACTTAACAATGACGCCAAAGGACAAGAGTAGTGATGCTGGCAATTCAGGTATGCCAAAGAGCAGCCATAAGTGTATGTATAGGAAAAAACATAGTAAATACAGGGTTTGGTACTACCAGTGGTCTCAGGCATCCACTGGGCGTCTTGGAATTTATCCCCCATGGATAAGGGCAGACTATTATACCACAACTAGTAAATTATAAATATAACCAGAAAAAAATGAAAAACCAGACTTAAAGTAGTATGAAATAAATAACAGAAGCCCAATAAATGTACTAAGCATCAAACAGCTAGGCAATGTGGTAACTAAAAGTTATGAGAAAAGGAATACAACAGAATATTTAGCATTGGTTTTAGAGTCCAAAAACCTGGATTCAAACCAGGTTCCAACACTTCCTAGCTGTGTGATTTGACAAGTTTTCTTAGCCTTTCCAAATCTCAGTTTCCTCATTTGTAAAATGGAGAAAATAATACCCATCTACTTTACAGGATTGTTGGTAGGATTCAATGAGATACACATGTAAAGCACTTAACATACATCTTTTAGAAACTTGTTTCCTTACCTACTCCCCAACAGAACGTAAATTCTATGAAACCATGGATAGTACTTACCTAGCTCACTACTGCATAGTGGGCACTTAATTTTTGTTGAGTAAATTAATGGCACAAAATCATTCAATAAATCTAACTATTATTACTAATATGATAAGTATAGTATGAACCAATATCTCAACGCTGGTTATACGTCATATCGTATTTATTTTAATTTAAATATGTCATAGTTAAAATCAGTGGTAGAATTTCAAAAACATACTGACTCCCAGGATCCACCTTAAGCTATGAAACCAAAAGCTTCATGAGTGGGACATGTTTCATGGTTGGGACTTGGATACCTGTTTCTTTTCAGAGCTCCACAGATAATGTCAAAAAGGTATCCCGTGTTGAGAACTATGGGTAGAAAGGAAAAGTAATGTGTACTTCACATCAGATTTACTGTTTACTGTACAGTTTAGGAGCTCTAAAATCAGTGAGAAGCAGATTAACTGCAAGAAGGTTCAGAGAAGTACATCGGAGGGAATGACCGTCACATACACTATTCCATCTATTCTACACACTAACCCTCTGAAGTGCTATCATTTTTATCTTCATTTTACAAATAAAGAAATGAGCTATCTTTTAGAAATAATACACTCGGTGCCAGTCTGCACATATTCTCCTGCTTGATCTCTTTTGTAACCCAGCATTTGTGTGATATATAGCTAGGATTTGGAGTTAGTTTGTGGCTACAACACAACTAAATAGTGCACACAGGGACCATTTCTGTATTGCATTCTACCACCTGAATACTAACGTTATGAAGGACTTCCATACAGAAGATGATGACCAGCTATGCTCATCTCTTTTGAGGACAAAAAAAGATGAAGAAGAATTGTGCTTTAATTACAGCATGAAGAATAACTATCAATTATAATACAGCCCCAGTTAAATAAAACATAAATCCTTTGCTAACCAACACCCCTCATTATTTATTTTTGTAATAAAGAGGAAAATACTCAAGAAATGGATAATTTAAGGGCTTATGAAGCAATTTCTGAGAGAATTCCCAAGGTTAACAGATGTTGATGTAATCTTCTTCATAGTCTGCATCTACACTACCGTCCAATGAGAAGAAAGTTTTAGGATAATGGCTCATTAGCCCCAGAATATCCTAAAAAGATAAAATTGGACCATAGTCTAATTCAAGCAGGAAAAATAACATGTTAGAAATAAATATTTTCTTTAAATGGGTAAAATTGTAAAAGTATTTTGGTGTAACCTTAATGATAAGATTCTGGAAAATATAATATTTATTACACAGGTAAATTTACTTATTACAGAAAAATGCCCTAATAACAAATACTGACAAACATTCAGTGAGTTTCTAGGGCAGTGTATTGACTTCTCTTTTTGAATTCTAAAAATTAAAAATATTCCTCTAGCTGGAATGACTTCAGTATACTCATGTGCAGAAACATGGAGATGAACTTAGATTTCCTTTCAAGTCTCTACAATTCTATGATTTAATAGGGGCCCTCTACTCTGGCTTCTAAAAAGGAAAAACTACAGTTTTAAGAAAAATGGGGAAAGTGTCGTAAGACAACAATCTGTAATTTATACCCAAACTATTCTCACCTCACCTGAGTAGCTGATTCAACTGTTTGGTTTAATTTCTTTTATAAAATGGTTTTGATAAGAAAGGGAGAAAAAAGGAGATACCTTGGGAAAGGTCAGACAAAAATCTATTTAGCCAAATATTCAAGTCAAAAGCTAAAGAAAAAAAAATGCATCTTTTTTTTTAACACAGATACCCAATATTAAAAGGATACAGACAAATCTTTGCTTCCCCCCAAAGTAAAACACTTCTTATTCATATTTATCTTAGTCTCTGGATATACAGCAGCCAGTATTTTAAACCACAAAAGAAGTTTCTCATTCAAAACACTAAAAGAACAAATGATATTATTCTGTTCCATACAGCTATATCAAATACTGGCTGAATAATCTTAACTAATGGCCAGGGACAAATGATCTTTTTGGTAATCAGATATAAGGGTTGCAATGGGGTTGAAATGTAATGTCTTAGAACTGTAACCTATAAGGCATTTGTAGCCTGGCAAAGAGTTTAATCAATCCTAAAAATTCAATATTCTTTGACGGTCAGTATTTCTCCCATCTTTCTGTGTTTTGATATATATTGGATTGTCGGGAAAGTCATGACGTATTTTTTCTATGTTTTTCGTTGCAAAAATGCATCATGACTTTTCCAACAACCCAATATTACAGAAGATTGGACTCAACTACAGTTAAAGCTAAGGACAAAATATAAAGGAATGATGAAAACAAAAATAAACTGGAAAATGGAAACCTGGAGGGTAGCAGTAACAAACATTTATTTGAAAACAGACTATAGAGCACATATAGCAATATATAAACTGAGCAGAGTAGAAATAAATATGCGACCCTCTGGCTATATATATCAACGTGGCCTGGAAAATATTTAGTGTAGACCTTTGTCTAATCAGAGGAAAGGCTAAATTACTGTGTTCTGATCCATCCTGACATAAATCGTTTTTCTGAGGTAGCAACTCCATCACTATTAAAGTGTTCCCACCAGTTAGCAAAAGCATATGTACATGGTCAAAACACAAAGCACAACACCTTTGTTATACTTCCAAAGAAACAAATGTAAGGAATCAGCCTGTGAACATAGGAGCTGAAATGATTCAGCGGAAAATTGGGTCTGACTTGTCACCCACGCAGGTCAAAAAAAATCTCAGCAGAGGTTCAGCAGTAGGACTGGGGAAGGAATCATGGAGAAGGAAGATTACCAAAGTAGTTCTTTCATCATCTGTGCAGTGTGGACACAGTGTGCATGTCAATTAAACATCTCAAAAGACAAAGAAGGCACAGACTGTAATTTGTTGAATAGTGAACTAGACTACTTGTTCAGATAAGTAAATCAATAAATAAATACATGTACAAATAAACATTGTTTCTTGGAATAGCCCAACAAATCTTTATATATTAACATGTCACATAGAAATCAAGTGACATGCATCTCAAAGAATTCTGATAAACATCTTAATAAAAACAGGAAATAGAACTGGGAGCATAAGTTACCAGATTAAACATGACAATGAAATAAATCAATAAATATAGGAAAACTAGGCTAACAAAACCAGGTTTAAGATTTTTCTTAAAGAAGAAAGCTGTTTTAGAATTTGTCTAGCATTTAACATCTACCAAGTGCCTTAATGATTAATTTTACCAGCAGCCCTATCTGACGGATAAGCAAAATGAAGCACTAAAGTTTAGTGAATTTCTTAAGATCACAGGAAAAGCTGGAGCAAGTGGTCTTGATTTATTCATTAGTGTATTCGACAAACATTGAGCGCTTAGTATGCTGGGAGCTGATGACCAAAATAGACAAAAACCTCTACTTTTGAATAAGCTCATGGTTTATCTAGTAGGACAACTGTCAAGTTAGCAACTGATTGCACTACATTGTGATAAATCCTTTCGCAGCAGCATGTTACAGGTGCTGGGTTCATCTGACTCTGCCTGAGTGAGAGCCAAGGAAAGTTTCACAGCAGAATGGGACGTCTTGAAAGAGACGTACAAAGTGGCCGAGTAAGTAGACAAGAAGAGAAAGAGAGCAATAGATTGAAAATGAATAAAAAGCAAGGAAGCTTTTCATGTCAAGAGTTTATCATGAGCAGCAAAAAAAAGTATGTGGCTAAAGATGGAGATAAAGCTCTAGAAACAGCAAAAGGGCCATGTGATAGAGGGCCATGTTTACAGTTTCAGACCTTAGCTTCTAGGCAGTGAAAAGCAACTAAAGGATTTCAAACAAGAGTGTCATGATTATATTTCATTTATTAAGAGGAGTCTCGAAGCACTGTAGAGGAGAGCTTAGAGGAAACAGAATAAAACCAAGGCAGGAAAACCCATTAGCAAGCTTTTCCAATAATCCAAGAAAGAAGTAAGAGACTAAATTAAGGCAGAAGAACAAATCAAGTAGGAAAAACTATTTTTTCCTTATTCTTAAGGGTAGCTTCTATCAGGTAATGTTATAATCAGATAGGTAATGTTACATATACTACTAAGAAAGAATGTTGTAATACTTTTATTTATGTACTTGGTCTAGAGTTACTCTGAGGTCAAAAGACATCAGTCATATCAAACCACCAAAGAGACTTAATAAAATAAGGATAAGTTCTAAATATTTGGAATA
>NW_017731813.1:2763-28017 GCF_001890085.2 Hipposideros armiger | reverse complement strand
TGAGTATAGGACTAAGTTCTAGCTGATAAAATAGAAATATTCTATGGTGGCTTCTAGAAATCGTCCTTAAAAGAGAGCCTGAGTATGTTCTTTGTCTGAGTTGTTTATTTTTGCTTTTGTTGCCCTTACCCAAGAAAACATATACAAAAAAAATACTGCTGAGACCCATATCAAAGAGTTTACTGCCTATATTTTCTTATAGGAGGTTTATGGTTTCAGGTCTTACATTTAAGCCTCTAATCCATTTTGAGTTTATTTTTGTAAATAGTGTAAGAAAGTGGTCTCGTTTCATTCTTTTGCATGTATCTGTCCAGTTTTCCCAATACCGTTCATTGAAGAGACTGTCTTTACCCCATTATATATTACCTCCTTTGTCACAGATGAATTGACCATTTAGGTGTGGTTTATTTCTGGGCTTTCTATTATGTTCCATTGATCTATGTGTCTGTTTTTGTGTCAGTATGAACCAACATGAACACCTGTCGATTTACTGAACCAAAGTTTTATTTGTACAATTTACCAAAGTTTAGACTATGGAATACATTTCATAATGAGTATATCACAAGTCACTCTGGAGAATATAGGGCTGCCCCCTGTCAGGATCCTCATTTGTGAGCTTACGGATAGCCTGTTTTAGTACAAGACAGTTTGTTCTTTCCATCCACACAGTTACTAGTGTCTGCTGTGTCCTCTATCCTGGCACTTAACTGAGTCAAAACAACTGTGTGAGTCATCTAGGCCTTCAGGAACCTTCAGGGTGAAAGGTGTTTTTTTTAATGTAAATTTATCACCACCAACAGCAGACAACATACAGCAGGTATTACCATAAGCAACAGCATTGTAGCTCTTATCAAAGACTTGTCTCAAGCAAATATGAACAGAATTGTTAGGAATGTTTAACAAAAAGTCAAAGTAATTACATTGCTATCTCCATACAATTGGCAGTTCAAAAGGAATAAAATGTGTGTGGTGAGGATGCTGAACTGTCAGTGTCAAAATAATAGTAACCGAGTTTAAATATCACCTTTTAACCTGAAGCTTCAGAACCACTTAAGTTCAGACCTATGCAATTCAAGGACAATAATCTTACAATTTATATGGAGACAAACTGAGGCATGGGAATATTAAACACATACTCGAGTCAAAATAAGTCCCAGTAAGCAAGCAATCATGGGAACATAAAAAAGTTATTCCTCATGGCCCCATGCTTTAACAACTCTTCCAAATAGTCTGGGTTTTTTTGGTTGTTGTTTGTCCCTACCCCCCACCCCCACCCCTAAAGACTTAAAAGCAATGCCAGGCGCCTTCGTTGGTCATTTTCCAGAATACTCTATTGAAATAGCTTTCCAGGAATGTAGATAGTGTACACATTAATACATGGGTTTTGAATTAGAACATTAAGATTGCAAAATGGATCAGTAACATAAATCTACTCAAAATCTGCTGAGACAGTTTGAGGAGGAACAGTAGGTGGGAAAGGAAAATTGAAAACCAGATTGAAAAATGAGGAAATACAGGATGGAAAAAGATCTTTAACTGGAGCCTTTAAAAAGGGGTAGGAGGATAATCTATGACTTTCTGGAAAGAATGGCTGTTAAATTACATCTGACTACCTCTACAATTGGCATAGTTTTAATGCATTTGTAAAAGTGTTCTGAATTAATACTGAAAGTCAGGGAGCCAGACATCTTGGGTGATGTTGCTTGGTTCCATTACCAAGTTGTGGAGTGCGCCTGTGAAAATTTCAACTCCTTTGTGCCTCAAATCCTGATTATAATATGTTCCTATAAAGTACTTGGAGAAAGTTAGGATAAAGCGCAAGTTAGAGGGTACGGTACTCAGTGCACTTTTGCAAAATAGATTAATATCAGGACAGAACATCCAGTCACCTAAGTGCCCCAATTGCTATCAAACTGGCACTTTATGTTTCCAATCAAAGGGTAGGTCAAAATAAGTATGAAACTCAACACAACTGAAAATAGCAAATGGGCTATGTCTGACCACTAACACTGAGGATATACAAAATGTATCCC
This sequence comes from Hipposideros armiger, assembly GCF_001890085.2. NCBI lineage: Eukaryota > Metazoa > Chordata > Mammalia > Chiroptera > Hipposideridae > Hipposideros > Hipposideros armiger. The sequence goes on along the minus strand of NW_017731813.1, from coordinate 25,984 downwards.
CATGTTGGTATACAAGATCAATATTTACTACACACACACACACACACACACACACACACACACACACACACACTTTATAGTAGAGTACCATACTTCATAAAGTGTGAATACTACTAGCCTCACTCACAACGTAAATACTACCCCACAGACTTTCAAAATATACATTTTAAATCTTATAAAAATAGTTTTATCTGCTTATACAAATATGCACAGACTACCTCGAGGACGATAAAATAGAAATTAATAAAATGAGTACCTGTGGACTCGAGAGAGAGATGAGGAATAGCGTGGAAAAGAGATTGGCTTTTCACTGTTCACCCATTTGAAACTCACTAGATGCATATCTCATCTTTTTTGTTTTCATATATCATTTTTTCAAAATATAAAACATTACTTATTTTATTATTATTTTTTTTTAAGGATTTTCTTAGGGAATTCGGGAAGGGGAACAGCCAAGTTGTTGTCCTTCAATCCTAGTTGTGGAGGGCGCAGGTAGCTCAGCTCCAAGTCCAGTCGCCATCCGGCCACCCGTCAGCAGCTCGCAGCCACTCAGCTCAAGGTGCCTTGTTCAATCTTAGTTGCAGGTGGGCATAGCCTACCATCCAATGTGGGAGTCAAACCGGCAACCTTGTTGTTAAGAGCACACACTCTAACCACTGAGCCATCCAGCCGCCCCGTCGGCAGCTCGTGGCAGCTCAGCTCAGGGTGCCATGTTCAATCTTAGTTGGGGGATGGGGGGGGCGCGCAGCTCACCATCCCTTGCAGGATTTGAACCAGCAACCCTGTTTTAAGGAGCACGTGCTCTCACAAGCTGAGCCATCCTGCCACCTGTTGGCAGCTCAGTGGCTGCTCAGCTCAGGCCAGGCCTCGAACCGCTGTTGCTCAGAGCTCAAACTCTTGAGAGAGCTCTTAACCAACTGAGCCACTCGGCTGGCCCCCAAAATATAAAACATTTTTAAGTGACATATCTGGGAATGATCTAATAATAATGTGTCAATTTTTTTAAATTCCTCATTATCAATTATCTATGGAAAAAAAATTCCAAATTGGACCATGAGGAATATATAATATTAATTTTAAGAGGAACTGGAGAGGAAGAAAAATAAAATAGATGGCCAAAAGGGAATAGTTACTTTTGCAAAACCAGGAAAGGAAAAGAAAGCAGAACAAAACACACCTAAGCTTCAGAACTAAACTACAAATAAAATGACAGGTGGGGTTAAGACGAAGGGGTAAGATGACAGACGGAGCCAGGATACAGAGTTCTGTTAGTCTTTAGCATGGCTTTAACCAGGGCAAAGTAAAAGCTCTACTCTGAAGTGTGCAAAAGGGTTGGAAGAATACCCTCAGGCCTGCTTCATTGTCACTTTCTTTGCTAGCCAAATTAAATGTGTTAATAAAAGTTACCCAAATGTTTCATCCCAATTATCCAAACTGTATCCAAATTACTGTGACTCTGGAACCATAATGGCTCCAGGCAGAGGTGACAAGGGCATAGCCTAAGGATGCTTTGGGACTTTCAGGCCTCCCTGTCACCTCATATCCTGGAGACCAACCAAGAAAAGAGGGGTGCTTCCTGCAGCAGGAAGCCTGCAGGATTCAAATTACTGGAATAGTAAATAGTTGGGAACTGATTTACAGTTCTAAAAAATAATTCAAAATAATTACAGTTCTGCAATAATTCAAAACATGCATTCATTTAAGATAAGGCTAAATCTCCAGGAAGAATTTTCATAGCATAAAAATAATGGAGAAGAGGGAAACACTCTCAAGTAGTTTAAAATTATTTTCAGTTATTTGGCATGGACCCGTTTACATACAACTAACAAATCTTATCTACTCATCAGAGAAGGGCAGAAAAAAACTACACTCTAAAAGCCACCTGCCAATATTTTGCTACCAAATATTTGAAAACAAAACTTAGGTTAAACACTTTGGATAAAGACTCTACAATTTCACCTTTAGGTTCCTTTGGTCAGATGACATTTCATTCTAGTCATTTTTTTCTCCACTTAGGTGCCTATTTCCTTTACAAGCCAATCCGAGAATAAAAATCTCTTTACTACTTGTTTATAAAAAATGGATAGAGGAAATATAGTTAGTTAGTTCTGCTATCTCTTTTTTGCACCTTATCAACTGGTTCCAATTAGGCTTATCTGCCCATTCATTCATGTATTCATAAAATGTGTGCCCTAACAAAGCTTACAGTCTCATTTACGAACTAGACAGTGCACCTATGTCAAACACTGTGCTAAACACTAAAGAAGTGAGAATAAAATCCAAATTCTGTACTCAAGGCATCCACAGTCAAAAAAGGAGATACATGGAAATAACACATACCTGAAATAAGCCACTAGTGAACTCAAACATAAGAACTGATTAACGTTTGAAGTATGATCAAGAAAGTAGGGAGTGCAAAAAATCTGAAAACATTTATTCATCAAGATATATGTGCTCCGAAGTTCACTGCAGCTTTCTTTACAGTGGCTAAGACATGGAAACAACTAAAGTGTCCTTCAATGGATGATTGGATAAAGAAGATGTGGTACATATATATACACAATGTAATACTATTCTGCCATAAGAAAAGATGAAATAGTGCCATTTATGACAACATGGATGGATCTTGAGATTATTATGCTAAGTGAAATAAGAGAAAAAGTTGAGAACCGTATGATTTCACTGATATGTAGAATATAAAACTGAAAACAACAAAGGAACAAGAAACAAAAAACTTCATAGACACAGACAATAGTTCAGCGGTTACCCAAGGGTAAGGGAGAGGGGGGTGGTAGATGAGGTAAAAAGGATCAAATATACGGTGATGGAAGGAGAACTGACTCTGGGTGGTGAACACACAATGTGATATATAGATGATGTATTACAGAATTGTACATCTGAAACCTATGTAACTTTAATAACCATTGTCACCCCAATAAACTTTAATTTAAAAAAAGGGGGGGTGAATCTTGAGCCATTTTGAAAGATGATGATTAGGTTAATAGGGTAAAGAACATTCTAGGCACAGGAAATAATAGAATGCAAACAGGCACAAGAGACATGGCATGGGCTATTAAGCGGTATTGCTGAAACATAAAATACATGTTGGGGTAGCAGCAGAGGCTTAGGAGATTTGACTGTAGGGTGGACGGTAGAGTCAGCTTATGACTGACCTTGCTTAGGTTTAACTTTACCCTACAGAGGTAAGAATAAGAAAAATTTTGATTGATCACCATCAATACAATGCAAGGATGGGGGTTACCAATCTTTATGTAGACTATCAAACGGTCAAAAATGATACGAATTTTAAGGCCCCTAAAGGAATAGACAGAAGTTTGTTCACTTTGGTGAAGCATTTTCAGTATACACAAAAGAGTAGGAACCATAGTACAAGGAGTTAAGGAAATAAATATGACAGTGATTACAGACCGTGCCTTTGAGAAGCTTAGATGAAAGTGAAAAAGATGGGACAGTTGATGAAGAAAACCCAAGTGTTCAGAGAAAGAGTAGTTATATCTTGTTCTTTTTTTAAGAGGATAGAAGATAAATTTACAGGCTGAGTTTTTTTTTAGGAAAGCATGCAGAGGTCAATAATAACTAACAAAATAAGTCTCAGGAGGAAGATCTCTTGGCTAGTATCAAAGAATTTCTTAAGATTACTAGCTTTCTCAATTTTTGCAAATTAAAAATTTTTTTTTTTTTTTTTTTTTTTTTTTGCTTTGTGGACTCTTAACTTCATCCCCGGAAAGCTGTCTTTCTAGAAGATCCTCACTATACCCGAACTCTCCCAGATTCTTGGATATTTTAGGTAGCTGGGACTTCGTTTTGTTTTCTAAATCTATCTGATCCTCAGCATAAGTATACCCCAATAAAACATAAATGCTGTTAGGAAAGTATATGAGGTCTGACAATTAAGTTCACGAATTCATCCTAGAAAAAGTGCTACATCCCTCACTGCTCTATACCACTATGGTCACCTTTGAAGTACTCCCGTTGGCAAGCTAAGCACAGATGCCAGCACCTAGTCCACCATTCAAAGCAATTTTGGAACTCTTTTTCTGGAATGGCCATCAGAGCTGTTGTCGTATTACCCTTAATGTTCTGAATGTCATCAAAATGTTTCCCTTTCAATATTTCCTTTATCTTCGGGTAAAGAAAGAAGTCATTGGGAGCCAGATCAAGTGAGTAGGGAGGGTGTTCCTATAGTTATTTGTTTACTGGCTAAGAACTCCCTCACAGGCAGTGCCGTGTGAGCTGGTGCAGTGTCGTGATGCAAGAGCCATGAATTGTTGGTGAAAAGTTCAGGTCGTTTTCATCTAACTTTTTCACACAGCCTTTTCAGCACTTTCAAATAGTAAACTTGGCTAACTGTTTGGCCAGTTGGTACAAATTCATAATGAATAATCCCTCTCATATCAGAAAAGGTTAGCGACATCGGTGCAACAAGTTCATGAACTTAATTGTCACACCTCATATGTGTAGGTCATATATTTTTCCCTCCATGAAAGATTAAATGAATGAATAAAGATCTATTAGTAAGTTTTTTTCTAAACAATTGATTTTAAAAATACAAGCGATATATATTCTAATTTTTTTAATGTCCAATTGATAATAAGCAAAAAACCTGTAACACCATGCGGTTTTCCATATTGATGTAGTTTCCCGTTTTATTAGCTAAGCTAAGCAAGTAAGTGTTACCAAAAGCTTTTCATATCTGAAGTATATTTATCGCCACAGCCATACCTGGAAACTTTGGTCAACAGGTTTAGCAAGTAGATTAAGGCTGAGATGCAACTTATGGTGTATATTTTTCCAGACCATTTTTCCATGCTATGTAGATATATATTTTTTACAAAATTAAATTACTTTAGATAGTCTTGTAACCTGCCTTTTCCCTAAATAGCTTATGAAAAACTTTCTATATCAAAAAATATATATCTACATAATGATTTTTAAGGTTTGTAGAGTATTCTATTAACAAGCTTTTGCAGCTAAAGTCATGGATGACAGTTACTCTCCCAGAATAACACTTCAAGGACACTGTCCAAGTCACTATAATGAGGTTACACAGTCTCTCTCTCTTGGCACCCCAATTTCATTTATCATAAAGTACGTAAACCTGCAATTCTATCCCAGTTACCTCCCCTTAGCATTATGCAATATACCTAACTGGATGCCTTCTTGGGATGAAAAGAAAGGAAAATAATTCTAATAAACTTTCAGAACTATTCTGTAGAATTATAGTTCACCAGTTCACAAATATACTCTTCGCATTCTAAGTGCAAAACTTGAGTATAGCTGATAAATCCATTAACATGACGCACCATGCAACTATGATTTCTCACCCTACTTATGAACCACCCTATTTCTCAAAGTCTCTGTCCCAACTGTATCACTCAACCACATCCAAATGTAATAACGTGCACATCAACTTTTCAAGGTAGATTATTTAAAAATCCAACATTGCCAAACGAAATGTGAATTCAGACTCCTGCTTAGCCCTTGAATTATGCTATTAGAAAGGCACTGCTACCCTCTTTACTTATTACAGCACTATGCTTCTCTTTAAAAGCACCACAGACATGAAAATATCTCACTCAAATTCTTTATTCCAAAGACGTCTAAATATGTGACTCTGTATTATCAGTGAGTACAGACTCAGAGATGTATGTATTTTCTACTAAAGAACTATTCTGTATATAAGGCACATTTGATGTTGAAAAAAGAAACAAAGTTTTCTGATGTACAATCACACATTTGCAAATATGACTAACTTGCATGCTCATAGTCTACACAGCACTTGGAATTTCTAATCCAAATGTACTAGTCAAAAAGAATTTTAACATTTTGATGAGCAAGTATTTGAGGAGAAACAAAAATAAAGAAAACATTGCTATTTAAACTGAAGTACCTTTGTGTAAAAATTTTTCTAAGCATGTCTTTCTTGATTTCCATAGCTTACTGTCCAGAAATGTGGGCTTAAGCCAATTGTCCATATTCCTATTAAATCAGGCATTCTAAGATGCAGAAAAAAAACTTTCCATAAACTTTCAGCAAGAACAAAAGAAGTTTAACATTCACCATACTCTTTACTCCAATAGCTTCCAAGGAGAGTTCCACCCTTCTCCCTCGTTCCAGCTCCTTCTCAAATTTGCATATCCCCCCTTCCTACTGGCCCAAATTCAATTTGTGAGAAATGTCAAGGCTTTAACATTGCACTTAATCAAAATTCAGGAGTAGATACATTTACTCTCAAGTTGATGTTCCCCAAAAGCCAAGTATCCCCACACTGAGATTAACATACATTTTAAAGCCTAGTAATTTTCCACAACCACCCTCTGAAACAGAGAAACTGACACTTATCTCTAGTTACAGACATGAAACCCAGGCAACTGGCTTAGGTTTCTGTAGTCCAACCAGTATGCAAAGTCATACTTTCTGTATCATTAATCTGTTGAGCCATCATGCTGTTACTACTAAAAAAAGGAATACTTCATGTCAATAGTATATGGCACCACACACAAATGATAGAAATACAACATGTTAAAATTTATGAAAACTGTTACACCCAAAACTACCACTTGTAACCACATCAAAGTAACTGAACCACAAAACTAAGCAGCAGTACAGAATGATCTAGTCATCAAAGGGGGAAAATTATACTCAACTTCTTCTTGCCAAAAAACCAATGAATATGAATTTCTTGAATGGATTAGTTTTCAGCAGAAGAAAATTGTTTGTGCATGCTATCTCTCAGCTATGAATACACTAGTTTAAGGTCATTCATTAGTCAACTGTTTACAGAACAAATTACCCTCATTATCTCGACTCATGAGCACCAACAGAAGCTATTAAGATAAAACAAGGCACCATTAGAAACAGACTACTAGTTGATCACTCTGCAGCCTTCTAGAGGAGTTTACCAACCATTCTGGCTCATAACCAGGGATTGCCAGAATGTTAAACAACAGCCACACAGAGAGTTGCAAAAGTTTACAGGTCATTAAAAATATTCACCAGCCCCTTCCACATTTAGTGCTACTGTGGTATTGTTCTATGGTGGTACTGCCTGGTGATGGTGAGTACTGGTTCTAGAACCAAACTGCCTGGATGTAAATCATGATTGACTCCACCACTCTGTGTGACTATGGGCAAGTTACTTTGGTTCTCTAAGTCTCCATTGCCTTACCCCTAAAAAGGGGTAATAGATAGCCCGTAACTCCTAGTGCACAGGGTGCTGAAGATGAATGGTGATGAGTGAAAATTTAGCATGATACCTGGCAGACAGAAAGCACTTAATAAGTATCAACTTAGTCTTACTTCTACTGCTACTGCTACCATCTCCTATTACTACTACCATCTCCACCCAGAAAGCATGGTAGCATTAATGTAGGGCTGGGGGACTTGCAATTTTTGTTAAATAGATTTAATTTAATTTGTTTTTGGTCCCAGGACTATGTTAAGTAATGCCAATTAATGATTCAGGCAGTTATACTGTCTGACATTTATAATGTCATTCTTCCTTAACTGGAAGGTCTTCCCCTCTCCTCTCCACCTGTCTAAATTTTATGCATCCTTCAATGCCCAACTCAGAGTCCACTTCAGAGATAAAGCCTTTTCAAATAACTCCTGCCATAATTATTGGTTTGCATTGACCTGAGGTGGAGGTATCTACTGACTAAAATATTCAGTGGGCAATTAATCACATAGCGGTATGGCATCTTTTCATGGTTGTCCCAGATGCTACTATTATGCATTACACCACTCATGCATAGTGATGTGATTCTCATATGCTTATGTCTTATGTCCTGAGCCTGTATAGCTCTTGAGGATAAGGACCATCTATATCATAACGCTTCTTTGTAGCATTATGGACTGGAATTTTACACTTAATTGGCACTCAGTAAATGTGCTATATCAATGAGTTTTCTAATCAATTCTGATTGTGCACATCAAATGTATTGTATAAAATATGAAAAGGTTTATTAATGAACTCTGAGATCAGAGTACCTATGAACAAAAATGCTTCATAGCTACCACTGAAATATGTAATTACTTCTACCTCTCCATGGGGATTCCAAAAATAAGAGATCTTGTGATAGAGCAAGGAGTCAGTAGCAAAGTCAGAAATACTTGCTACCTAGCACAACTAAATTCTTCTGCAAAACCAATAGCAACAATAGATTTAACACTGAATATATGATTTTGGTATCCATACTATACATTTCATATGCATGTTAATAATTTATGCCTTACTTCAGAATAGGCAATGTTTAGTAACTAAAGATGATTATATGTACATTGCTGGTGAGAATAGAAAATGGTATAGCTGCTGTGGAAACAGAATGGCAGTTCCTCAAAAAATAAACACAGGTTACTATATGATACAACAATCTCACTTCTGGGTATCTACCAAAAGACCTGAAAAGCAGGGACTTGAATAGATATTTGTACACCAATGTTCAATAGCAGAACTATTCACTATAGCCAAAAGATGGAAACAACTCAAATATCCATGGAGGTATAAATGAATGGTTAAGAAAATGTGGTATGTACATATAGTGGAATATTATTCAGTGTTAAAAAGGAAATTCTACAACATGGGTGAACCTTAAAGACAATGCTAAGTGAAATAAGCCAGATACAAAAGGACAAATATGCATAATTCTACTTAATGTAAGGTATCTCGAGGAGTCAAATTTATAGAGACAGAAAGCAGGATGATGTGCTGGGGACAGCGGGGAATGGGGAGTTATTAATGAATGGGTCCATGGTTTCAGTTGGGAGCATGAAAAATTTCTGTAGATGGATGGTGGTGATGGTTGCACAACAATGTGAATGTACTTAATGCCACTGAACTGTACATTTAAAATGGTTTAAATGGTACATTTTGCTATATATATTTTACTACAATTAAAATATTTCCAAAAATTAATGAATAAATAAAATATATATAGGTCAAGTCCAAATTTTTTTTTTATTGTTAGTTTCAGGTGTACAGAACAATGCAATAGTTATCCTTCTATTCTTACTCTCTCAGCACACCTCTCAAATTTATGCCAAGAATTCACTTAAGGATCTTAAACAGTTGAGTGAGAGATAAATTAGCCAAGTCTCAATAAGTGCATTTTGTGGGAAATTTGATTTATAATGTATATGATCTTTATTTATCTTTTTCTTGGACTCCTTTACTAATGTTCCCATGGAGAAGTGTCACTAATGGATGAGAGACTGATAGAGTTAACATTTAAATTACCTCCAAAGGGTACTTGCCTTTACAAAACTTATGCCTTAAGTTAATAATAGTGCCTTTGAGAAAATATGACCCTCATAAGTCACAAAAATAAGGGTTTAATAATTTATAATTGTTTTTAACATTTTAAGACTTGTACTTCTTTCCTAAAATTCTTTGCTCATTTACCTATGAATATTTTATTTATAATAAAATATTCTCAAAGAAGTCTCTTTATTGAGATAATGGCATCTGTCAATCAGAATTAGTATTTAGGAAATTCATTGCATTACTCTTTAAAATAAAATGTTATAAAGATATGTATAAGCATGAGTGGGAAGGAAACATGCTCAAGTTAATGGTTTCCTGAAAATTTGTCTCTTTCCCAAGATTTTATAACACATTCAAGCCTCATTATTAGTGAATTCCTTATTTGTAAATTCACCTACTCACTAAAACTTGTTGTAGCCCCAAAAAAATATGTGGAGCATATTCACTTCAATACTTGTGGAGTCATTTGCAGAGCAACAAACATTTTAGTTACCCAGTGTGCACATTTCCAGCTGATGAAACTTCTTGTTTCAGCCTCATCCTGTAAACAAGTGTCCTTTTCAGGATCTAGTTAAGTGCCATGTTTTTCATATTTTTGTGGGGTTTTTTGGTGGTGATTTTACTACACTTGGCTCCCAAGTGTAGTGTGAAAGTGCTATTTAGTGTTTCCTAAGTACAAGAAGGCTGTGTGATGTGCCTTATGGAGAAAATACCTTTAGACAAAATTTATTGAGGTATGAGCTATAGTGCTGTTCATTATGCATCCAAAGTTACTGAATTGAGAATATATATGGATTAAGGTGTCTTTAAACAGAAACACATACAAAACAAGGTTATATACTGATCAGTTGACAAAAACGTTGTGACCACAGGCTAGCAGGAACCTATCCCTATATTTGGGTCCAGATTCACTAATTCAGTGTTCATGGCAACTTTCCATAAGCACCATAATAACAAAAAATCAACTGTACTTTGTTAAAGAAAAACAACTTGAAGACTTGGAGAGTGTGTGGGGTGGGGGGGTGGGGAGGGGGCGGAGATAGATCAATGGAATAAAAAGACAGCCCAGAAACAGGCGCATGTATATTGGCAGGAAGTGGCATAGAGGTCAATAGGAAAAGGTTAAAACTATTCAACAACTGGTCTCTGGACAAGTATCCATCTGGGAAAAATGAAAGTGAATCCTCACCTCACACATGAAAAAACTCAACTCCAGACAAAATGTGAAAGGCAAACTTTATCCTTACGAGAAGAAAAGTTATATTTTTCTCATAGAAGAAGAGCTTTACAATCTTAATTTAAAGAAATAGTTAATAAACAAAACATAAAAAGAACCCAGAAAGGAAAAGCTGACCAGTAAAATGGAAAACTTTTGATCATGAAAAGACATTAAACACTTAAAAAGACAAGTCAGAAACTGGAAAAAGATACTTGCAGTGCACGTAACTAATATAGAGAACTCCTAAAAACAGTAAGAAAAAGGCAAGCAATTCAATAGAAAAATGGACAAAAAACACAAACAAGTATTAACAGAAGATGAAATTCGAATGACAAATAAATAGATGTAAAAGATATTAAAGTTCAATAATATCCAGAAAGAAAAAATAAAATCTCAATGACATACCATTTTATATAAATTAGCAAAATTTAAAAACTGACAATACGAAGTGTAGTACAAAATGTGGAAGAATGGGAACTCCTCCATTGCTAGTAGGAGTACAAATACCTTAGCACAAATTATACAAATGAATGCCAATACCTTGTAAGACAACTTATCACTGTCTAGTGAAGTTAAAGATGCAACAATTCTACTTCTCAGTGTACACTCTACTCTACAGGAACTTATTCAGTGTACCAGGAGACAACTAAAGAATGTCCACAACAACTGTATTTTCTGAAATTACAAAAATCCTGGTGGAAAAAAAAAAGGACCTTTCCTCCAATAACGGGCAATTGGATAAACTGTGATCTAGTCATAAGATGAAATTCAAAGGAATTTAAGAATTCCTATGACTGCTTCCTCATCAACATGAACGAATTTAAAAAACAATGCTGAATGAATAACCACAAGAATATATACAATTCTTCTTATACAAAATTCAAAAACAGAAAAGTAATTATGGTATTGCTTAGGGTCACATATATATATGTAGTAAAAACTGTAAAGAAAAGTTAGAGAATAATAAACACAAAATTCAGAATGGTTGGAGGTGGGGGTGTACCATCAGGGAGATACACATAGGACAAAAAAACTCTTAATTCCCTCCTCAAATCTATCCCTCGTCCACCAGTCCCCACCTCCAGAGTTGTGTTCAATTTCTCTCTTCTTCACACCCCTGTGTAATTAATCAGCAAGACCTATCAACAGTGCCTCTAAAACACCCCAATTCTTTCCATCTTCATTACTTTATTCTGGGTCAAGCCTTCATCAACCTGTCACTAGGACTGCTGCAATAGCTTCCTCCCTGCTCTGACTATACCTACAATCCATTCTCCACAAAGCAGCCAAGAGATCTTTTCAAAATTTGAGTCATGTCCTTAAACTTTCCAGTGGCTTCCCTTTCACAATTATTAGAATAAAATCCAATCTCTTTACCACAGCCTTCAGGGTTTCATTTAATCTGTTCTCTGCTTACCTCTCTAACCTTAGCTCCCCTAGCCTTCACCTAGCCCTCAGGTTTCAGCCAGCATGGCTTTCTTCTTCCCAAGCCTGCCAAGCTGATTCTCTCCTAACATGTTTGTACGAATACCCTTTTCCTGGCTCTTGGCTTAGCAGGCTTCATCTCAGCATTTAAGCCTCAAATAAATTTAAACACAAACGTTACCTTCTCAAGTGAGGCTGCCTCTGTCGACCCAATCAAAAATAGCACCACTGCCACCATCAATCACTTAATCACTTCACCCTCTTTCATTCTTTACAGCACTTAACACTATTTGTACTGTTTTTAGGTCCCTCTACCCCAGAACCTAGTTCCACAAAAGCAGGGATTTGTTGGTCCGTTCCAGTAATACATGGAGCAGTGTCTGGCAAATGGCAACAAATACTTGTTAGATGAATGAAAAAGTGACTTTTACTTTAAAAAAAAAATGAGTATCTTCTGGCAGTGAAATGAAAATCAAGTTCGCCAATCAGGAGTGTGACAGATTGAAAGAGAAATTTTGAAAATCACGGGAAAGGCATTAATCTAGGAAGAATTTTAGTTTAAATAATCCTTTCCTCAATGGTACTAGTAATAGAACTAGTAATAGATCACATTCTTAAGGGCCATTAGTGATCATTCAAGTTTCACATAGGCACACAAGCCCGAGTTTTGGCTGTGTCATCTGCTTAAATCTCCTGTTTTTAGAAGAGCACTGTGATTAAGAGCATGGGGTTCAGAGCCGGCCGAGTGGCGCGATGGTTAAGAACTGGATTGGGATGCCGGAGGGCCCCGGTTCGGATCCCACATAGGAGGGCCAGTGACACTGCCCTCCACAGCTAAGATGCTGAACAACAGCTCAACCTGGAGCTGAGCTGCTGTGAGTTGCCGGCGAAGGCGTAGGCTGCAGCCCGTGGCAGTGGATTACCATGGGCTACCGTATGTGGCCAGCAGCCAACGTGAGCAACCAGCAGCCGCAGTGAGCGGCCATCCAGAAGACAGTGACTGATGTGACTCGCCTGGGAAGAGCGCAATGATGGTAACTTGGGCCAGTGAAACAACGTCCTCCACAACTAGACTGAAGAACAAAACGACAACAACTTGTCTGTTCCCCTTCCCCTAATTCCCCAGCGCTGTTCCCATCCCCCCAATTCCCCAATAAAAATCTTTAAAAAAAAAAAAAAAAGAGCATGGGGTCCAGTTTGACCTGAGTTCAATTACGAATCTGCATTGAAATTTGAGCAAGTTACTTACCTCTCTATGCCTGCTTTCTCATTTATAAAATGGAGCTATTAATAGCTATTTCAGAGTCACTGTAAAGATTAAAATAAAGTTTTTAAAGCTTCTAGTTGTGTCTGGGTGTAGTAAGTGGTCAATAAATTGTAGTTATGATGATGAAAGCTGAGAGTAGGAAAGTCCAGACAAATGAGAGCTTATATGAGTCAAATATCAACCAAACATCTTCAGCCTCTAATAGAGGTAGGCTAATTATTTAAAATGTACTAGGAACATATGCCAGGACTAAATCCTTTTCCCTCCAGAAGACAAATGACACAAAGGTAACATATAAGAACGGCCAAAGCACTTTGAGGACACCAAGAGTGGCTGTCTTTACAAAGGAGGTCAGCCACACTTAAAACCGAGTCTTCAAAAAAAAGAGAGCCGCAGGAATTGCCTAGATAAAAAAATAAAGTACGTGTAAAAGCCCAAATAAATGCAAGTGAGAAGCATAGAGATGCTGCTATGGAGTGTGTGGGAGTGGGGCTCGAAGATGAGCAAACAGGACCAGGAGGTAAGGGGCTAAGGCCCTCTGTTTAAAAGTCTGCACTTCATTCTTCAGGCGGTGGGGCGATGAAGGGGAAAAATATAACATGCTAATATGATACCAATACTTCTGAAGAAGGCAAAAACACCTGTATGACTTTCAATACCATAAAGGTCCACTATATGTTAACAATGAGCAATTTGCTTATTAACAATGATTGACATGGAGCCTGTTCTCAACACTTATTAAATGACCATGGTTACAACAAGCAGATAAAATCTATCGCGTTTACTATGTGGCTGTATTATGTTGCGTTATGTATTCTCTCATTCGATTTTCACAACACCCTTATGAGGGAAACTATTAACCCCATTTAATGGATTGGAAATTACTAAAGCAAAAATGTTATAGTCAGATGGCTAGTGAGTCTGAGAGACGGGATTCAAATCTAGGCTACCTGACTCCAAAGCCCTAAAATTAGACCAACCTGCTGAAATAATTTAATTGCTCAATTCATTTACATCAATTGCTCAGAAACTGTATGTATGTACCTACTGTAATTTAAAGCATCATGCTAGGTCAGTGATTCTCACATTTTACTGTACAGAAGAATCACATAAGCAGATTCCTAGATTTTGATTCTGTAATTCTAGAGTAAAATTTTCAGAGACCTGCAATTGTAACCATAACTTCAGTCGATTCTGATTCACTTGGTCCATGAACTATACTCTGATAAACTCTGTGCTAGGTGTCCCAGAGATTCACGGATTTTTGAGTTTCCTGTTCTCTATGAGTTTACAATTTAAAAGGGGTAAAAACAAGGTACACAAACAATACAAAGCAATTCAGGAAAAGCAATATAGACAACACAGGCAGTAAGAAAGACTTCCCAGGAAGAAGAGTCATCTGTAACAAAATGAAGATGAGTAGGATTTCACTTACAAAGGAAACACATTTCCTGCAGACTTTCAGGAATAATGTTACATACAAAGGAAGGTGTGCGATGGGTAGACAGGTTGGCAGGCACAGAGGATCTGCATTTAGGGATGGAAAAATGTCAGAAAAAAAGTAGAGGCTGTGGAACGCCCTCAATGTCGCCCTAAACAGTATGGGCTTTATTCAGTGCTGGCACTGTGATGCTACTAATGGTTTTTGAGGAAGGAAATGATAAATGATAGCAATATTCTTTGGATAGAGCTCTGATGAAGCTATGCAAGATCAAGTAGAACAAGAATAACAGACCAAGGGAATACTTAGGCTGTTGGCATTCTAATTTCAAAGAGATAAGAGTCAGAACAGGGTAGTGGGAAAGTTGAAAAAGGGAAGAATGGTAACTCTTCATGACTTATTGCATGTAGTGCAAAGGCAGCTAAACAATTTCTTCACCCCTTAAATCTCCAAACTGTATCACTATCAGCTTCATGTTACTTTTTAGAACTTTTTCTTATATAGCTAACCAGGCCCAAAATATATAGTTCACTTATTTAAAACACAGCCCATGACTAAGAAGTCAATAAATAGGCCTCTGAGTAGCCAAAACACATCACAATTCATCCACTAAAATAATAATAATTTATATACTATATATATTATATATAGAATATATATAAATGAAAGAACATTACTCAGAGCTACACAATCGAATGTTACACAAAGTTCTAACAAATGTGAGCATCTAATTTCCAACCCACGGCAGTTTGGAAGCAAAAATTAGAAGAGGAAAAGAACCTGATATAGGTGGACACAGTTAAGAGTCCAAGGTTCAAAAGAAATCAAAACTACAAAAAAGCACACACAATCACTCAGGGTAAATCACTCCACAACTGTTTATTGATAGGTACACAGGATTCACAGAAAAAAAAAAAATGAAATCAATGAGAATCTTCCTTAATGTTTCAAAGACCTACCACAAAAAGAAAACTTTTAAACATTCTTTAAAGCTAAATATTTTAAAAACAACTATTTACCTGATTAAAAGATAATTTTTAAAGGATGGCTGATAATGCCAACATAGCCCTTTCATCAATAACTAAGATATAGTCACCAGATAGTTAAAAGGTAAAAAAGATATATTTTACAACACACAAACATTGAAGATGAAAAGAACGCTTTCATAAGGCATCTAAACAAGAATGTGGACCCACTGATGAAGTTTAATTTGAGCAATTCTTTCCTGATGGCTGTACCTTTGAATTCCATGTTCCAAATAATATGAAGGCATCGTCAAAAAAAATTAACACTATTAAACTGGTCTTAAATATATACCCTGTAAATTTACCTACCGAAACCAGGCAACATCATTTGACACTCAACATCCTGTTATCAATTGGCTGTGTGGCAACTTTTAAAATGACTTTTAACATAGAAACATATGTAGGCCTCTCACGTGGCTCACCAATACTCATTAACGTTTATTACATATCCTATTCATATAAGGACCTTACCTACTCTATACAGATGAAAACATTTTCATGGGAAGAATTAAGATGTTAACTGACTCAAAGTTATACCTAAGTTTATGATTATGTTTAAAACATGTACCAAAGCCATGAACGTATACCTTTAATCACATAGAAGTACACCATATATTAATTACTGGAGTAAGAAGAGTTTATGTTTCAGCTTGATATATTTTTTCTAAATAGCAGAAAAGCAAATCAGTGTATATTTACAACACTGTAACATTAAAATAAAATTACCTCAACTATATTGTAGGGATAAATCAACCAAATGGAACCAGGTCTCTCATATTTCTCAGATACAACAAAGGATAGAGAAAATCTCATCAAATGATCAAGCGGTATTAAGGTATCAAAGATTAAGACTATGGTACAAAACACCAGCCAATTATGCTACATTATAAATATTTAAACAAATGAAGCAGTCAATTGCACCTAGCCCTTGTAATCATCCTTGCTCTCTAGAAGCAAACAATATGAGGACACTAAATGAAGCCAAAGACATGTCTTGAAGACTAAGTCTTTCAAGCTGCAATTTGTGACCCATCAATCAATTTAGTGGGTTTCTGTCAGCATTTTTTAATGAAAGATAATGGAATCTAATAGAAACTACTACACTGCACCACTTGTAATAAGGGTAAACATTACTTTGTGAAAACTTTTTGCTCATATACAGGTGTGTACTAGATCACGATATAAAATGTATTTCTTACTATGGAGCATGATAGAAAAAAAATTTGGAAGCTCCTACCCTAGAGATCGAGGTCCAATACCTCAAGACCCAAAGGCTGAATGTTTCCAAAGGTCCTCAGCACCTACACATAACCTCTTAGCTTAAGATGGACTCTTGGAAACCAATTTAAGAACTCCAGGGCAGCATAAAAAGAACTCCCTCCGCTCATTTTGTATTTGGACTAGGGTTAGCAAGCTTCCTCACACAGCCCTAGATGGTGCCAACAAACTCCTGGTAGGTTAGCAACCTTCAGAATACAGCTCCCTCCTCCTCCACTGACTGTAAACAGTTCAACTCTTGTAGTCAACTTTCCTGAACTACAACTTCTAGAATCAGTGTGTACCAAGACAAGATAGTATTCCATCTTCTCCCTTCCCCAATTCCCTGGAAGTCCTTCTAGGAGCGGGCCTAGAACTGTGCACTCGCCCATTCTCAGCAGATAATCAAGTTCCACACTACCCTCCCGCCAGGCCCCGTCTTAGCTCCAATCCCCTCATTCTCAGCGTCTCCCAACTTGGGGGCAAAACGATTCTCCCCAGAGCCTTTCATAAACTACCGCATCCTATTATCAGCCCTGAAAGGAGCAGACCTAATGTCCCCCAGAGCCTGGGAATTGCCCGCCCGCCAAACCTCCCAGGACACACGTCTTCTATTTACTGATTGATTGATTGATTAACTGATGATGGATTCAGTGGTTCTGAGACAAGTTTCCTATTTCCCCGAGCAGCAGCCCCAGACTCCCCTCCATCTCCCATCAGACGGAGGGCATCTTCCCATCCCCCACGCCCTTGGGGCGCAGTGAGAAACCTGGATCCTTCCAGGAACTCAGACTGGCTCCTCCACAAGACCTCCCTCCTCCCACCCGGGGCTGGCTTCCATCCCCGAGTCCCAGGCCCGCCCAGCTCCGCCCAACCCAGACCAGGCCCAGCCTCCCTGCTGCCCCGGGCAGGTGCCCCTTCTCCCAGACGGGCTTCCTCCCGATGTTTGCGCACACTGCGCCCCTGCAGGAGCGGCCCTCCGCTCCGAGGCTCCGGAGGGTATAGCTCCTCCGGCCGCGAGAACACCACAGAGCCAGCAGGCCGGGGCTCCACTCACCCCCTCGGCCCGGGAGGCGGGGAGCTGCTGCGGCGGCTCCTCGGGCTGCGCCTCTCCTCCCCTCCCTCCCGGCCACCGCCGTGGTCGCCGCTCAGCCTCCCGCGGGGTCCCGGCCGGCCCCGGACCCGTTCGGCTTCACCGCGCACTCTACTCGGCCCGCAGGAGCCCGGTGTCCTGCATTGACCCGGAAGCAGCTTTCACAGCCCAACAACAACACGTGACCCTTCGCACGTGTTACGTCCGCTGCGTGAATGGGAGGGGGCAACAAAGGAGCGGGTCCTGGCCAACCAAGCTCGGGTTGCCATGGCAACGAGATGTCTGTACTGCCTGATCGTCACTGGAAACACACTTCATCTGCTTTTTTTCTTCCGCGTCATTGGGGGTCACCCTAGGTTCAAAGGAAGGATACAGATTGTCACATCAGCGTGAAATAGGGGCAGGTCAGAGCAGCGGCTGGACCAATGAGAGGCAGCTGCCTTATAAAAAGGAGCATTGAGCTGAACCTTTCCAGGCTTACCTGGAATTTTGTCTTGATTCTGTCACTAATTTGCATTGTGACCCTGATCAGCTCTGCTCCTGTCTCTGGATTCAGTGGTTCTCATTAGGTGAGCTCTAAACTGTAATCTAATTCCATCCCAAGATGCTTTTGTATGAGGATGTGGTAGCACTCTGGCCTTTATTCTGTGTCCCCTTCCCAAGGCCTGAGCTTTCAGTGCTCTAGCACCAATGTAGTAATGGCAGCTTCTGTTTACTGAGCCACTGGTAGGTACCAGGCACTGTACATATGCTACTTCTAATTTTACAACCGTCCAAAAGTAGGTATTTTGTAGATTTGAAAACCGAAGTTCACAAAGATGAAATAATCTGCTCCAGACCACCCATTTAGTAAAAGTGACCAGGCTAAGATTTGAATCCAGGTCAGTCTGGCATCAAAAGTTCCTGCACTTCACAGTATGCTCTACTATGGCTCGAGCTCTATACACATGACGGTGGGGCTGTGATCGCTTATTGTACTTCTTTGTCCATTTCTTTTGCAGGAACATACACAGAATAGGGATGGTGCTGGCTGGCCCTGAAGACAATTCAGTCTTGTGTGGATATGTTAGCTTAAGTGTTAGGATTTGAAGAGGTCTGTTGCATAACGTGTGCGTGCTTTCATGTGGTACGTGTCAGGGAGCAGGTGAGGGGATGTGATGCGCATGTACGTGTATTTATTGGTTCCTAAAGGCAGGGAGACAGAATTCTTTAGGAGGGACCCAATGGCAGTTCCTGGGGACTTATGTCTCTCATTTTGTTTTGTTTTACTCCATAATAGGTAGGGCTTAAAGGAGTTGGGGGTGGGGAGCTTGAAAAAGCTGGTTAAAGAAAGTGCTTCTGAAGATCAAGGCAAGGGTGAGCCAAACAGTGTTTAGTTTAGTTTGCTGAGGTGGGGGCTTTCCTCCTCCTGCAGAGAGCAGAGTGTCCTTCTGGCACCTTAAGATAAATGGCTTTGGGAGCAGCAGGGTCATTGGCATGACCACTGTAAAAAAAAAAAAAAAACACCTCAGTGACAAGGACCATGAGAAGAGAAGAGTGAACTATGCACAGAGGAGGAAGAACAGGGTATAGGCTGCATGGATATTTTAATGATAGACTTACTTATGAGCTTGGATACCCTTGGGGATACCCAGAAATACTTAGGAAGTCCTGTGAGCAACTAGGAAAAAGACAAGAAATGTGGATCATTACTCTTAACAAATACTGTGTACAGGGTATATAAACATATGTGAGTATTGTATATAACTGGGTGTAATTATTTATATACTCTTTTGTTTCTTTGAGATATCAAGTCACTTTTTTTTGTTCCCTTCTCTCTCCTCATAGAGCAAACTCCTAAAGCCAAGATCAATGTCTCCACCCATCTCCAGTCTGTCCCCACAAGGCAGCCAGAATTCTCTTTCTAAAACGCATATCTGAACATGTTAATCCCTGTCTCCCCTTATTCTGTACCTGCCCTGTACAATCTGGTAGCCACTAGCCACATGTGGCTGTTTAAATTTAAATTAATTAAAATTAAGTTAAATAAAAATTGCATTTCCTGAGGCACATGACACCAGCCATATTTCGAATGCTCAGGGGTTAGTGCTATCATATTGGACAGTGCCGATATAGAATATGTTCATCATCACAGAAAGTTATATTGGGCTGTGTTGCTCTATACTCTCAATTCCTCATGTTTCAGTTCTTTGGAATTTGCTTTGCTAAATTCTTTGCTTGCAACAGTCTTCTTCCACCTACTTGGAACTGAAAATTAAACATACCGTATTTCCCCATGTATAAGACGCTCCCATGTACAAGACACATCTTATTTTTGGGGCCCGAAATTTGAAAAAAAATGTATTACATAAAGTTACTGAACTCAAGTTTTATTCATCATAAAAAATTCATACAACTCCTCATCACTGTCAAAACTCCCAACCATTAGCTTGTCCTCATCTGTGTCCGATGACGAATGACTGTCTTCATATATTGCCTCGTCCTCAGTTCCATCTATGGCATTTGAAATGCCACACTTCTTAAATGACTTGACAACAATCTACAACCACTATATAAGATGCACCCAGTTTTTAGACCCCAAATTTTTCAAAAAAGAGTGCATCTTATACATGGGGGAATATGGTAATTGCTTATTTTCTTGTTGTCTCCTTGACAAGCACCTAAGTCTATGAAGGCAAGAGCTAAGTCTATCTTGTACACCATCAATTCCCCATTATCTCTAAAGGACTATCATATAGAAGGATAGAGTAGAGGTGCACTAAAATGAGAGGAGGTAACAGAAAGGCAAATTTCTGGTCTTTTATTAGAACTTTTTTAAAATTTGATCATTTTAACCTACAAGTAGCAATTTCATATGGTTCAACCTAATAATAGGGAAGAACTTTCAAAAAATTGGAGCTGCTTCAGTTCTAATGAGTTCCTTGTCACTAGGATAGTTTAAGCAAAGGCAGAATCTGTTAGAATAATGTATAAAAAATTCCTAAATCATTAGGACTGGTTGACCAGTCTGACTCTAAGATTTTTTTTTTTTTTTATAGAATTGTACACTTGAAACCTAGGAGATTTTAAGTCTGTGTTCCTCCAACTGAATCTTTAATTCAAGGTTGATTGTTGTCAACGAAAAAACATCCAGGCTAAGAGAAAGCTTATAAGACTTTATTTAAGCCAAACTGACAACAATTACCAGAAAGCAAAATCTCAACGGTTTGAGAAAATGCTCCACAAAATTGTGGTTTGCAGCTTATTTTATACATAGAATCAAAGGAGGGAGGTTGCATGAAATTCATTGGTGGTAGATTAAGGGGGTGGGAGAAAGCAGAGAGGGGAAATCTCTAGGATTGGATAAAAGTAAATTGGATAGACAGGTACTTCTTTCACATAGGTGGGTGCAAGACTGTTAATAGTTCACATAAAGATGTTAATCAAGGGACAAGAATAATAATGAGGGATTCTGTAGTTTCCTGCTTTGGTCTGGAAAAAGGAATTACTGGCATTCCTAGGATGTCATCTTAGGAACAAAAAGACAATAGACAGGCTCACTTAAGGTGAAGATTGACTTTATGAAGGAAGCTTCAGACCAAAGATGTGACTTCCTGCCATGGCCCAACTTAGTTATGATTTTTTTTATGTTTACGCCATCTTATGTGGTTATTTTTAGTCTCCTGACCTTATCAGGTTTAACCTGTGGCCCCTTTTCCATCCTCATTGTGCTGTAACAGCCATCATAGCTACTTTCTGAGTTTTTACTATGTACCAGACAATGCTTGATATATTTCACATAAATTATTTCCTTTAATCCTCACAATAATCTTATAAAGTACATTTGATACCATCAGATTTACCAAGTGAGACATAGGTTAAGTCATACATTCTGCAACATACAGCCAGTAAGCGCAGAGGCTGAATTCATATTTAGGTCAGTCTGACAACAGAATCTAACTTCATAATAACACTGTAATGATGGGATATAGTTGTATCAGAAGGTTTCAGTCAGATATTTGTCCTTTTAGTTCAATGAACGGTTATTTTATAATGAATGTATTCCTTGCATTTAGCTAGGTGGTTTGGGGAAAACAAAGATAGATAAGTCATTGTCCCTAAAATGTAGTTGGAAAGATAATGCATATATTCAAATAACAGTGATATAGGTCAATTAAATGTCTATTATTTTAAAAGGGGGATAAGGGAGTCATCTTCTTAGCCGAAGTCTTCTCCCAAGTAGGCGAAAGAATCAGAACAGAATTATATGAGAATTCAATGTGAACAGCATCAGCACACAGATGGGAATACAGGTGAAGAGAAAAACAACTGCTTCACTTGAAAGACAAATGACTGGTTTAGAAATGAAGAGTCTGCAATACTAGTCCTGTTTTTTCCACTGACCAGCCATGTCACTTGATCTCTTTCTGCCTTAGAGCTTTATCGATCAAATAACTTGGATTGGATCAACTACTGTGGTGAACCCTGAAATTACATGTAAAATTATATATATATATAATAAAATATATAAAATACATGTATATGTTTTCAAGAGGCAGTGCCATCAGATTCAGAAAGAAATTACAAGTCAGAAAACTTTTAGGCTACATTATTAAATTCTGCAATTCTGAAATTCTCTATTTTGTTTTTGTCAACATTACTGACATATCTGTCAGGAAATGGACTGTCATACTAAACTTAGTTGCCAAGCAAAGAGCAAAGATATTTTTATTTTAAACAGGAGAGTCATAACTAGAACTACGTATTTAGAAAGTAACAGTATCTCCTTACTGGGCAGAATATGGTCTTAATAAAACAATCTTAATTTGGTTTTCTGCAATGCACATAAATGGATCAGTCATAAAAAGCTTAATCTTCAAGGAGGCCTTACACTTACTCAAATCATAGCCAACAAATTGACAGACGCTTCACTAATCCCTCTTAGGTTTTGTTTTGTTTTATTTTGTGAAGAATAACAAATACACAGAACACTGCACATATATAATGTACATTATTGTACAGCTCAGTGAATTACCACAGAGCAAAAACCCATTTAACCACCACCCTACTGAAACATAGAACATCGCCTATTGCCTAAAGTCTACGCCTCCCTAGTCACTACACATGCCATTCTTCCCAAAGTTAACTACTATTCTGACTTCTAATATTGTGGCTCATTTTCCCATTTTTAACCTTTATATAAATGGAATCAAAAGAGATGACTTCCTTTAA
>NW_017731813.1:0-1463 GCF_001890085.2 Hipposideros armiger | reverse complement strand
TTTTTAAGCTGAGCCATCCTGCTACCTATTGGCAGCTTAGTGGCAGCTCAGCTCGGGCCGGGCATCAAACCACTGTTGCTCAGAACTCAAACTCTTGAGCGAGCTCTTAACCAACTGAGCCACTCGGCCTGCCCTTCTTTATTATTTCTTTTCTTCTGTGCTTATTGGAAATAATTTACTGTTCTTTTTCTAATTTTTTTCTTTTCTATAATATGTATTTAGAATTGCACATCTGCCTCTATGCACAGTTTGATTCCATAGTTTTGATATGTAGCATTTTCATTGTCATTCAGTTTTATATATTTCTAATTTCTTTAGCTTATTGATATGATGATCCACATTAATTGATTTTCATTGAGACATAATTGACATAACATTGTATAAGTGTTGATTTGATATATTTATATATTGCAATATGATTACCACCGTGGTGTTAGCTAACACCTCTATCATCTCACATAGTTAACATTTCTTTTTAGCAGTGAGAATGTAAGGGTGAAATTCAGTAAATCAATAACATAATTAGACTTAGCTAGTTTGCAGTTTGACTCACCGAATAGCTCGCTATCTAGGCACGTGGTAGTTTGGTCCACCCTGATATTTAGCTGTTTTCTCTTTGCTTCACCCCTCACTGACTAACTGAAGAACTCTGTTTTGTTTCCTTTCTCAAGGCTACACATACCTTGTTAATCTATTTAATCAAAAGAATCCTAACCTGGAAAGGGCAGTTTCTTAAATCTCAGGCGCCCTGACACCAGAATACACATAAAGCCCCAGGCCAAGGTGGCCGAGTCCAAGTCCGGAGTCTGGAGATAACAATATCTTAAAACAGACCAGGCCCCAAGAAGGACGTCAGCCCTTGGACCTGCCTGATCAACTCCCCCTTTCCTTTGCTCTTCTTGAGTACCTATAAAACCTTCTGACCAGTCTAGGAACAGGGAGGTGGCCTTTGGACAGAAGTTTGCCACCCTCCCAGAATGTCGGCATTCTGAATAAACCCGCTTTTCTTTCCACCGATTTTGTCTCTCAATTTTTAACATTTTCAAGCAGCAGGCCGCCAGACCTTAGCATGGTATCAAGAACAGTTATAATCTAGTCTGTTAGCAATTTTGAAGTTTATAGTAAAGCATCATTGACTATAATTACGATGCTGCGCTTAGATCTCCAGAACTTATTCATCTTTTATACAACTTTATACCCTAAAATAACACCTCCCCAATTCCACCTTCCCTCTACCCCTGGTAACCTCCATTCTATTCTCTGTTTCTATGAGTTTGGCTTTTTTAGATTCCACATATGAGTGATATCATACAGCATTTGCATTTCTCCTTTTGAGTTATCTCACTTAGCATAATACCCTCAAGATTCATCCATGTTGCAAATTGTAGGATTTCCTCTTTCTCATGGCTGAAGAATATTCCATTGTCTGTAAGTATGAGTGTGTGTGTGTGTGTGTGTGTGTG
>NW_017735769.1:0-1597 GCF_001890085.2 Hipposideros armiger | reverse complement strand
GAATAATAAATTTGGTTAACTGTTTGTCCAGTTGGTGCAAATTCATAATGAGCAGTCCCTCTGATATCAAAAAAGTTTAAGAACATCATTTTGACTCTTGATTTGGACTGACAGAATTTTTTGGTCATGGAGAATTGGCTGACTTCAATTGTGCACTTTGACACTTTGTTTCACGGTCACGTTGGTACACCCATGTTTCATCGCCAGTGATAACATGCTCAAAACTTTGTCTTGCCACTCCAAAAGGCGTGGCAAACTTCAACTCTCCGTTGCTTTTTTTCATCAGTGAGATCCTTCAGGACCATTTTTGTGCACACCTTTCTCATGCCAAGATTTTTGTTAAGATTTTCCAAACTGTTTCTTTTCAATGTTTACTTGGTCTGCTATGTTTCTCACAGTCAGCCCACGATTTTGACTCAAAAATTGATGAATTTCTGCAATGTTTTCATCAGTTCTGCTTTTTACTGCCCACCCTGATCTCTCTTCATCAGTGAGGTGCTCTTTCTCCTCCAAAAAAACATTTACTCCATTTGTACACTGCCACTTTCTTCATGATACTATCCCCATAAACGTGGACTAACATGTCCCTGATTTCACTTCCACTCTTGCCAAGTTTAACAAGAAATTTAATGTGTGTTTTTTCATTGCCCTAACTCTAGCTCAGGCATTGTCGGAATGGAACACAAAAACATGCGAAAGCAATGAACACCACTGAGCAAGACACTGCCACATGTGGAGATGAACACAGCTGTGAGGCACTGATAAACCAAGTTATGAAACCTTACTGAGCTGTTTGTACAGAGCTGCCAATGTAGACGCACGGTGGCAAGTTCACGAACTTAATTGTCATTCCTCGTATATGTACTCCAATGATCATTGTAGCATTATTAATGGTGACCAAGACATGGAAACAACCAAAGTGTCAACTGATAGATGATTGGATAAAGATGTGGTACATACACTATGGAATACTACTCTGCCATAACAAAAGGTGAAATACTGCCTTTTGTGAAGACTTGGATGGATCTTCAGATTATGCTAAGTGAAATAAATCAGATAGAAAAAGTAGAAAACCATATGACTTCACTCATATGTAAGATATAAAACTGGAAGCAATAAAAGAACATGACAATCCAATACAGAAACAAAACTTCATAAACACAGACAACAGTTTAGTTGTTGCCGGAGGGTAAGGAGTGAGAGGGGATGGTAGAAGAGAGAGGGTAAAACGGGGTCAAATATGTAGTGATGGAAAGAGAACTGACTCTGGGTGGTGAACACATAATGCAATATACAGAAGATGTATTATAGAAATGTACACTTGAAACCTATGTAGTTCTGTTGACCATAGTCACACCAATAAATTTTAATTAAAAAATACAATGAAAAAAACATTATCATTTTATCTCCAACACACTCAATTTGTATACTTGGACATATTTTATTGAACTACAAATAATACCAAGAATGTTTTTAAAATGTTCTTTAAAATTCTTTACCATTGTAGTGTTCTGCTCAGTGAAATATGAGTTGAAAAAATTTGTGACACATGTTCATGTTCTATTCATGTGACACTCATGTGTGTAACTTTTTGAAA
>NW_017735768.1:0-1656 GCF_001890085.2 Hipposideros armiger | reverse complement strand
CCTGCACCAGAGGCTCTCCCAAGAGGCTCCAGAACCAACATACTTGGAGGCTGGCTTCAAACCACAGCAGAGCACTGCCCAATTAGCCCCATAAGCAGCACACACAAAGGTTGGTCTCAATCGGCACCAGAACCTGCAAGGGCAAATCCACTCAGTGGGGTAAGCCCCCATCCTTCCATAGCAGTCCATAATCTGAGGATGTGGCCAAACCTCAGAGCCAGTCAGCCCGAGCATCTGTCTCACCCTCTGACATGTCAATAGCAATCAAGGCTCAACTATAACAGGAGGACACACAAAACTCACACAAGGGACACTCCTGGAGCACCCAGAGCAAGTGACCAAGGAGACTGTGGCAGGGCTCCACAGGGCACCTAATACATAAGGTCACCTGGCCAAGACTGGGATATATAGCAAATCTACCAAATATATAGAAACAAACAAAGAGGGATAGTCAAAACGAGGAAATAAAGAAAAATGCCCCAAGAGAAAGAGCAGGAGAAAACTCCAGAAACATAACTAAACAAAATGGAGGCAAGCAACCTACCAGACACAGAGTTCAAAACAATGACTATAAATGCAATGCTCAAGGAACTTAGTGAGACCTTCAACAGAGAGATAAGCATAAAAAAGGATATAGAAAAAATAAAAAAGAACCAGTCAGAAATGAAGAATACAATAACTGAAATGAAGAATGCACTAGAAGGAATCACTAGTGCAGACTAGATGAAACAGAATTGAATCAGTGATTTGGAAGACAGGCAGCATAAAACACCCAATCAAAACAGCAAAAAGAAAAAAGAATAAAAAAAAATGAAGATAGTTTAAGAGACCTCTAGGACAACAAGTGTAACATTAGCATCATAGGGGTACCAGAAGGAGAAGAGAGAGAGCAAGGGATTGAGAACATATTTGAAGAAACAATGACTAAAACTTCTCTAACTTGGTGAAGGAAATAGACATACAAGCACAGGAAGTGCAGAGTCCCAAACAAGATGAACCCAAACAGGCCCACACCTAGTTAAAATGTCAAAGGTTAAAGACAGAGAATCATAAAAACAGCAAGAGAAAAGCAACTAGTAACTTATAAGTAACTAGTAACTAGTAACTGTCAGCTGATTTCTCAACAGAAACTTTGCAGGCCAGAAGGGATTGAAACAAAATATTCAATGTGATCCAAAGCAAGGACCTGCAACCAAGGGCACTCTACCCAGAAAGACTATCATTTGAAATCAAAGGACAGATGCAGAGCTTCCCAGACAAGTAAAAATTAGAGTTCATCACCACCAAACCAGTATTACAAAGAATTTTAGAGGGACTTCTTTAAAATGGGTTAAAAAAAGTCTAAATTATGAATGATAAAATGACAATAGTTACATATCTATCAACAACTACTTTCAATGTAAATGGATTAAATGCTTCAATAAAAAGGCATAGAAGGGCTGAATGGATAAGAAAACAAAACCCTTACATATGCTGCCTACAAGAAACTCATTTCAGATTGAAAGACCCACACAGACAGATAATAAAGATATGGAAAAAGATATTTCATGAAAATTGGAAGAAAAAAAAGCTTGGACAGCAATACTTATACCAGACAAAATACACTTTAAAACAAAAGCTATAACAAGAGACAAGGACCCAGTAATCCCACTTCTG
>NW_017735767.1:0-1604 GCF_001890085.2 Hipposideros armiger | reverse complement strand
CTTAACCAACGAGCCACTTGGTCAGCAGAGATCATTCTTAAAAAAAGGTGCAGCTACCAGACTGTCCAGAACTAGATTTCAGTTGCCAAGGACAGATCCAACATGCCATCTTGCCCTTAAAGTTATACTTCAGCTAATTGTAATGGATTATATTATTATTAGCATTCTGGGCAGGGAAAATCACCCCCCTGAGCCACTATGACAGTTCCAACTAGAACGAAATAAGGACAAGAGAATCCCTCCTCCCAACAAAAGGAGTGGTCAGTGAGAACCTACCACCTGGGAATGCCCATAATGCCACCCCTAAATTTTGAATATTTCATGCCCTCATTCTGAAATAATAAATTCCTAAGCCCCTTTGTACCTTGGAGCAGTTGCTCTTCTGGCCTGCCTGCTCCCACTATTTTGGGAGTGTGCTATCTTCTTTTCATTTAATAAACCCACTGCTTGCTTAGCTTATTCAGTGTGTCCTTGAATTCTTTCGTGTAATGTATACCAAGAACGCATTTTTTGGTGACATCGTAGCAACCATGAAAGGATGATTGTTTGTTGGCATCTGGAATGAAGGGATTATTCTTTGCCAACATCTAGACCAGCGGTTCTCAACCTTCCTAATGCCGCGACCCTTTAATACAGTTCCTCATGTTGTGGTAACCCCCACCATAAAATTATTTTTGTTGCTACTCTATAATTGTAATTGTTATGAATCGTAATGTAAATATCTTTTTGTTTTCCGATGGTCTTAGGCGACCCCTGTGAAAGGGTCGTTCTACCCCCAAAAGGGTCATGACCCACAGGTTGAGAACCGCTGTATCTAGACTGAACTTTTCACCATAAGAACAAAGCCACAAGCCACTTTTGCTCTCTGCTTTCTTTCTGAGGCTGCAAGCGGCTTTTGCTCTCCACTCCTCTCACCCACTCCCTCTAACTTCTTGCGTTTGTACAACTGCTCCTGGAAGGCTTTAGCCGAATTGTGGGCAGGGTCAGACACTTAAATGCCAGAAGGGTTCCCGCCGCTTGAAATCTCCCATGACCATGTAACCATGAGATGGTTACGGCTTGGGGTAGATGGGCACTAGTTATCTCCACCAACCTGAAGACAATATTCATGCAACATGGTACACAGTTCCATAATCATACAATACACCTCTGTGGCAATTCCCAGTGTTAGGATTAGTACAGCCTCCTGGGAGCCAGTTCTCTTGGCTTTATGTCCACTTTCACTTCTGCGAGCAGACACTTATAGCTTCTTGTCCAAATTGTTTTCGCTTTCCTGCATCTCTCTCACTCTTAGCAGACCAGTAAATCTCAGGAAAGTCATGAATGGCCAACTGAAAGCTTGCCTTTCGTCTGTAGCTGAAAATCACACTTACTGTGCTACTCTTTTTTTTACTGGTGGGGCTCCAAATCTGTCTCCCTTTTCTGTAGGCTATCTGAAAGGACCTGCCCTTCATGCTGTCTCTGTTGGGCTCATATTAAGATAGAATTACCAACCTTTCCACCATGGGGCCAGGAACCTCAAAAAAAAGAGAATTCAAGTGCCGGCCGAGTGGTTCAGTTGGTTAAGAGCTTGCTCAAGAGTGCAAGCTCTAAGCAACAGGGTC
>NW_017735766.1:0-1659 GCF_001890085.2 Hipposideros armiger | reverse complement strand
TGGGCCTGAGCTCAGTGCTGAGCTCCTTGCCAACAGAAAATGGATGCTATTAATCCATGGCCTGTAGTGGCAGCACAATTAATCAAACTATCACTGTGGTTGACTGCAATGAAATGCCAACTAAAGCACGTGTTTTGGGAGCCCAGGTGGCTTCTGCACTTGACCTTATGGCAGTAATGATGACTAGAAAAATTGTGATGTAAGACGGATACTTTGAGTGCCCTTGTACATATATAAAGAGAATGACAAACTCAGGCTCATTAATTCTAAGAGTGAAGCGCAGTATGAGAACCAGAGTGTCTGTGAAGGCCTAAAAAACCCCTCTTATTTTGGAAAATCAAGCATAAAATTTAGTTGGTGAATTGCTGAATTAAAATGAGAATTTAATTCTCAGTCTTATTAAATTTTTCAAAAGTTTTATCATTGACTGGTTAAAGTATTCTGAAACTTAAAATGGGGACATGTGGATGTCCTAAGATGAAACTGACTACAGTTGACCCTTGAACAACACAGGGGCTGACCCCTGCACAGTCAAAAATCCATGTATAACTTTTGATTCCTCCAAAAGTACACTACTAATAGTCTAATGTTGACCAGAACCCTTACCAGTAACATAAACAGTCAATAGACACAAATTTTGTATGTTATATGAATTATATACTATATTCTTTCAATAAAGCTAAAGAAAATGTTATTAAGAAAATCGTAAGGAAAATACATTTACAGTACACTGGACTGTATTTATCAATACATAAGTTTATGTCACCTGTTTACAAGATGAAAAAAATCTGCATACAGGTAGACATACAGTTCAAACCCATGTTGTTTAGGGGTCAACCATATTTTGAATCCCCAAGTCATTGAGCCTTCTTTTCCCAGAAGTAGCTTACCCTCGAAAGACCAGCCTTCCTCTACTTGCAAATTCTGTGATAATCTCATTTGGAGTGTATATCTCAGTCCTTCTGTGCCCCCCAGTAAAGTTACCAGAAAACTACAGCAGCCGAAAAAGACTACATAATTGAGGACACAGACTCTTCAGGAATGTAGGTTTGGGTCATTCCACCAAGTAAAAAATCCTAACCAGCTGAGCTTCTTGCTGAAGGCAGGGAAAATACAGAATGGGTTATGAAAGAAGGAAACTATAGCTATCAATTATAGCCTGTGACCAAATACAGGAACAAGGACTAGTAGTTTTGCATACTTTCTATTTGCTTATATATATATTTATTTGTATGTGCTATTTTCTTTTTTCTCTCCTTCCCATTTTTATTTCATATAGCAGTTAACTTTATAATTTAATCTTTATATAAAAGAATAGTGTGACTGACTGAATTTGTGGAGTATTTAATATAGCCAGTGATGGATACAATGACTCTTGGGACTATTCATTCTGGGGAGAGGCTGAAAACTTCATTTGTAAGAATAGCTGTATCTTGTACTATAGAAATACAATTGTATTGTTGTTGGATGGGAGTCCAAATGTGTGTAATATGGAATCGAAGTAGTCAAAGGGATGACTGTTCCAGTTATCCATTATTGCTCCTCAGGTCCAAATTCACTGTTTTGTCGCTCTGTGAAAATGGATTTGGGCCACTTAAATATTTTCCCTTCTGACATGTCGTTAGGCTTTGTTCATAGAGAACACTGAAGAGGAAAAGG
>NW_017735765.1:0-2605 GCF_001890085.2 Hipposideros armiger | reverse complement strand
AGTTTATTCATATAAAATTCTTAAAATAAAGTCTGAAATATTGTGAAAATAAAACAAGTGGTAGCTCATATTTCTGGTGTCATTAACTATTAAAATGATGAAGATATCGACATTGGATAGAAGAGATCAGAAAAGGGAGGCAGTAGTCCCTAGCATATTCTGCAATTCCTACTCTTACCTGCATTTGGATCCATGAGGAAGATTTTCTTGTCACAGGATTTGGGAAATACTCACCTTCTGGTATTTTCTCTGTTCCACTCTGAAGGCCACCCGAGAAGGTTTGACTGAAAGATGATGAGAAAGCAGTGTTTTGGTTGTTAAATGTTTCCAAAATCTTGAGATTCTTATTAGGGACACTGAATTCTGAATCAGAGAGTGACAAGAACAAACCATTGGAAAATGGTTTCTGAGGTATCATTAAGGCCTATGCTTCTATTGGGGGCATCTACTAATTTTCTTAAAAGGTTTAAAAATAGACAAAGCTTGGGCCGGCCAAGTGGCACTATGGTTAAGAATTGGCTTGGGATGCCAGAGGGCCCCGGTTCAGATCCCACATATGAAGGCCAGTGCCCTCCACAGCTAAGATGCTGATCAATAGCTCAACCTGGAGCTGGGCTGCCGTGAGTCGCCGGCGATGGCGTAGGCTGCAGCCCCTGTGGCAGTGGGCTGCCATGGGCTACTGTGTGCGGCCAGCAGCCAGCATGAGCAACCAGTAGCCGCCGTGAGCGACCGTCCAGAAGCTGGTGACTGATCTGCCTTGCTTGGGAAGAGCGCAATGACGGTGCCAACTTGGGCCAATGAAGCAACATCCTCCACAACTAGATTGAAGAACAAAAGGATAGCAACTTTTCTGTTCCCCTTCCCCAATTCCCCAGCACTATTCCCATCCCCCCAATTCCCCAATAAAATTTTTTTTAAAAAATAGACAAAGCTTCATCTCTGTTTCATCCTATGTTCATAAGGTATCGATCTACATTCAATTTATTTAAAAACTAAATTGGCCTTTCATGACAAAAATATTCACCAAACTAAGAACATAAAGAAATTATCCCAATATAATAAATATCATATATAAATAGTCCACCTCTAACATCATGCCCTACAGTGAAAAACGGAAAACTTTTCCTCTAAGATCAGGAACAAGACAAGGATGCCCACCCCTGCCTCTTCTACTCAGCACTGTGGAGGATAGACTTGCATGAGATGACCAATGTCGGACCCTCACGCTAGATCCAGGGAGATGCAGGCCAGAANTCTCACAAATTGCACTCAGCACATAGAACTAAATGTACCGTCCTCATGTATGTACCAGCATGTAGGTGGGGGCCCCCAACCCACAGGGGACAGAGGACAGGTGGATGCTTCTCACCTCCCAGGTGTATCCGTTCTTAGTCGTCTCTTCATCTTCTGTGACATGGCCCTCGAAGGGGCCAAAGTTCAGACCCAGCGGCAAATCGGATGCCTCGTTCCACACTCCAAGCCCAGCGTTAGGGATGCCTGAGGGTCTGATTCTCAGCCCAGGGGCAGAGTGAGGGCTGAGCAGTTGGGGTGCTCCTTGTCCACTGCACTGTCCTTTACAAATGTTGGGGGCCCATGAGTAGCACAACTGTCAATGAAGTAGTTCTGACACTTCTCGCAATCTCGAGGTGAGAGCAACAGGGGTTAGGGAAGGTGTGGTGCATGTTCCTGAACATAGAGAGCTTCAGAGACAGCCTGGGAAGTCACATCACTGAGCCTCAATCCTCTGCTCCAGTCGACGAGAGGAAGGGAATGATGGGAACCATATGACCATCCAACAATATTCTATCAAGACGTAATAGCCTTGCGCCGGGTGAGTGGCACGTTGGTTAAGAGCTAGCTTGGGATGCCAGAGGGCCCTGGTTGGGGTCCCACATATGAGGGCCAGTGACACTGCCTCTACAGCTAAGGTGCTGAACAACAGCTCAACCTGGAACTGGGCTGCTGTGTGTTGCCGGTGATGCCGTAGTCTGCAGCCCCTGCTGCAGTGGGTTGCCGTGGGCTACCGTGTGTAGCCAGCACCCAGAATGACCGGCCGTCCAGAGGCTGGCAAGCGATTGCCTCACCAGGGAAGAGCGCAATGATAATACCAACATGGGCCAGTGAAGTGACGTCCTCCACAACTAGACGGAAGAACAATAGGACAGCAACCTATCTGTTTCCCTTCCCCTGATTCTTCAACGCTGTTCCTCTCCCCCAATTCCGCATTGAAAAAAAAACATTAAAAAAAGGGGCCGGCCTAGTGACTCACTTGGTGAAGAGCTCGCTCAAGAGTTTCAGCTCTGAGCAACAGCGGTTTGATGCCCGGCCTGAGCTTAGCTGCTGACCTGCCAAAAGTTGGCAGGATGGCTCAGCTAAAAATAATAATAATAATAAAAATAAATAAATACATAAATAAAATTAGCATTAAAAAGATGTAGCAGCCTTGTTTGTGAGGGTCACTTACACAGGTAGTCATCATCCTCGGGCTTGCTGGCCTCTTGGTACGTACGGCCCCTTCTTTCCCGCGGGCTACACATCTTCACGTCAATCTTCTTTCTCCTGAGTCCTAAGTTGGAGAAGAGTAGGTGAACGAGGTGGGCTCTGG
>NW_017735764.1:0-1660 GCF_001890085.2 Hipposideros armiger | reverse complement strand
CAACTAGATTGAAGACAACGACTTGAGCTGAGTTGCAGCTGAGCTGCCAGTGGGTGGCCGGATGGCTCAGTTAGTTAGAATGCACGCTGTGTTAACAACAAGGTTGCCAGTTTGACTCCCACATAGGATGGTGGGCTGCATCCTCTGCAACTAGATTGAAAATGGTTACTGAACTTGGAGCTCAGCTGCACCCTCCACAACTAAGACTGAAGGACAACAACTTGACTTGGAGATGATGGGTCCTGGAAAAAACACATTGTTCCCCCCAAAAATACATTGTTCCCCAATAAAGTTAAAAAATATATAATTTGTTTGAAAAAAAAATCCTCACAGATATAAAGAAGAAGCGACGTTGTTACTGGTAGGTGGGGTAAAGATGCAAAACAAGCTGGTCCCACCCCCATGTGTGGTGGTTAAGAACTGGGAAGGATATCTTGGCTGTGGAGGTCCCCACTAAGGAGCGAGGAGTCCCAGCCCCACACCAGGCTCCCTAGACCGGAGCCAGTTCCAGAAAGAGAATCGCCACAACAGCTGGCAGTGAAAATCAGTGGGGACTCTGTTCCGGTAAGATGGAGGGCTGCTATAGACACAGGTGTTCTTTTAAAGGGCCTGAGCACAGACTCACTTGTTCACAAACACTTGTCCTAAGCTCCAGCGAAGGACAGCAGCTTGAAAAGTGCCAGGGACATACAGGGAGGAACTGAATTGTCTGGCTTCAGGGCAAGGGCTGGAGGGTCTGCTCCCTCTGGGACAGAAGGGCTGGCAGGTGCCACTGTGCCTTTGTTGAGCCCTCCCCAACTCAGCACCAAACCTGAGTCTCCATCAGCCTGGGTAACACCACTCTTGCCCCACCCTGGTGAGTCCCTGAGACCGGGCCTCACCAAACTCACACACCAGCCCCAACCTCTTTTAGCACTGTTCCTCACAAGCAACAGGCCTCGGCCCATGCTGCAGATTTTCCTAAAATCAAAGGCCCACAAACCCCAAACCAGCAGTAGCTGGCCTCAGCCTACCCTGTACCTCTTGCTAAGCGGCCCCAAGCCTGGCATTAGTGGCAGCTGGCCTTGGTTCACAGCATAACCTCTCCCAGGTGCCTCCAAGCCCAGCACAGGCAGCTGTCAACCACAGGTCATTTTGTAGCTCCTATTAGGTGGCCCCAGGCTGGATACAGACAGTGGCTGACCTTGCCTGCACCAGAGACCCTCCCCAAAAGCCCCAGAACCAGCACACCTGGTGGCTGGCTCCAAACTACACCAGAGCACCACCCAATTAGTGCCACAAACAACACACCCAAAAGACAGACATGGCAGGCACCAGAGCCTTGTTAAAGTGAATCCCTCCGTATGCAGTCAGCCCCCGCATAATAACTTGTCTGTTGTACTCAATCCCACTCATTGATGTGCCAACAGAAATTAAGGCTTAGCTACAATAGGAAGGCACACAAAACCTACACAAGGGGACACCCCGGGAGCACCTGGCTCAGGTGACCAGGGAATGCCACTGGACTCTACAAGATACCTACTAATAAGGCCATTCTGCCAAGACTGGGAAACATAGCAGATCTACCTAATACATAGAAACAAACACAGAGAGGCAGCCAAAATGAGGGGACAAAGAAACCATGTCCCTACAAAAAAGAATCAGACAAAACCCCAGAAAA
>NW_017731812.1:1437797-1438621 GCF_001890085.2 Hipposideros armiger | reverse complement strand
AAAATTAGAGGATTTTTTTTAATTTCCTCTTAATTGCTATCATCATTCTTATGTTTACAGAATAACAAGTTAAGTGAAACTGAATATAACAATATTAAGTATGCCTAAAAAATTGAGTGTGCCAAACTATATGTTAATATCTGCCATTGAAAATAAATGACCTAAATATCACATAATGCTTGCAATTTCTACCACCTCTGGGTTATTTGACTAGTTATGAATTTGATTCATTAGAAATTGAAAATTTTGCAAGAGTGAAGAAGCTACAGTATAGGCATTCTGCAAGCATAAACATGTATATTAGGATATTAGATAATACAAATATAATTTAAACTTCATGAATAGGGAAAAATGGTAAGTCATTGCCTGAACCATTTTTACTTATAAAACATGTCATAGAGTATTGAAGGGTGGACTGGAAATGAAAGGAGAAAGAAAAATAGTTAAAGTACGGTAATAAAAAATGTGATTTAAGTATTTTTATGTATCAAAATCTTTTGATGTCTGTGTATATTATTTATTTTTTCTTATAACAATCCTCTGATGTAAGAACAATTATTATTTTAACTTTATAATGATTAGCTTTAGAAATGTCAAAATCAAGTGACTTACTCAAATTTGCACAGACATAAAATGGTAGAAATGGCACTTTGAAAGAAAAAATGGTAATATAGTTAATCATTACTGCTTTAGAAACCCTTGGGACCAAATATGCTTCAGAATTCTTAATTTTCAGTTGTTTTTTAAAAGGTAGTACTATGATATGCCATATAGTTGTAACACCAGTAGAATATGAGATAATACCTTATAATTAAATACATTAT
>NW_017731812.1:1329793-1436397 GCF_001890085.2 Hipposideros armiger | reverse complement strand
CTAAATTACTAAATAAAACATACATAAAATAATTGAAATTAAATTTGTGCCCTCCTTGTGAAGGATTAATAGGTAGGAAAATAAATGTGCCCTACCAGATAGCTAACCTTATAATATTTTCTAACAGGGATAGCTGAAACAAAGGCACAGCAAGAAAGTCCTTATTAATGTGTAACCCAGCATACTAGAAAAATTGATATATGGCAAAGATGGCATTACAGATTAATTGGATATCTATGCATGGATTACATGAGAAACAGTGTTGAGGGAATTGATTATCAAGATGAAGAAAATCAATTTGAATCTCTTACCTCAAGCCACTCACAAAAATCAATTACAGTAATATAAAACCTTTAGATTGAAAGACAATAGATTTGATTCTTTATAAACATTTTTGACACTCAGTAAAATGAAAGAGCTTATAGCAGAATAACTAACTCACAGAAAAATAGTAACATGTGGGTAAAATACAAATCATAGAAATCTATAAAACATGAGAACATTGGAGAAAAATAAAGGCATGCAAGATTTGAGGGTTGTAATCAGTGGAAGAAGGGTGGTGCATTGAATGAGCTCCACTTGCACAACTACTTTTTTCCTTGAGAGCACAGTTTCCAAACCTGAGCAGAAAAGGAACAGCAATCCAAGTGGAAAGCAGCAATATATTGCACTGAGAAAATAAAGGTAAGAGTTTGGAAATCATAAAGTAGCTGAATTAAGGGACAAAATTCTGGAGAAAAACCTAAATGCAGACAAGTTTAAAAATGCTGCATAAAGACCCACTATAAGCTGTAAATTCAGCAGGTGCAGAGCTAGCCTCCCTAAAACATAGCAGAAAAATCCAGTTGGGAAGCTAAAAGAGTTCAGTACTAATTCCAGCACTTGGAGAGGTGTGGGAGATGCTGAACCTCTGACAAAGAGGTGGGGACTTGCCAAGTACATTTGCCTTGCATTTGAGACTCCACAAACACTGGTGTCTAAAAGGTTGTGAGCATAAAACAGCTCATAACATACAAATTACAAACAGTTATTTGAAAAAATGTTCAACATTACCAATAATTAGGAAAATGGAAATCAAAACCTCAATAAGACATCACCTCACACCTTTTGGGATGGTTATTATGAAAAAACAAAAAATAACAAGGGTTGGCAATGATGTGGAGAAATTAGAACCTTTGTGCACTGGTGTTGAGAATATATAATGGTTTCATCTACTATGGAAAATAATATGGAGGATTCTCAAAAAATTAAAAATAGAATTAGTATATGATACAGCAACCCCACTGATGGGTATATATCTGAACAACTGATATATACACATCAGATCTTGAAATGATATCTGCACTGCCATGTTCATGCAGAATTATTCAAAATAGCCAAAATATGGAAGCAACCCAAGTGGCCATCAACAGATATATGGATAAAGAAAATGTAGTGTATACATACTAGTAAAATGGAATATTATTCAATCTTAAAAAAGGAAACCCTGCTGCATGCTACAACGAAGATGAACCTGGACAACATAATGCAAAGTAAAATAAGCCAACACAGAAGGACAAATAACGCATGATTCCACTCATATAAAGTATCTAAAATTGTCATACTCAAAGAAGCAGAGAATAGGTGGTGGTTTTCAGGGGGAGAAAGAGGAGGAAATGGGAAATTGTTGTTAAATTAGTATAAAGTTTCAGTTATATAAGATAAATAAGTTCTATATAGTACCTATAGTTAGCAGTATTGCATTATACAGTTAAAAATTTGTTGAGAGGGTAGATTTCATGTTAAATGTTCTTGCCACAGTAAAAAGCAAAACAAAATGAAGAAACCACACACACACACACACACACACGAGACAAAACAAAACAAAACAAAAACAAACTAACAACTTGCTTCTCAAACTCTCCCTAAAAATTAAAGAGAAGAAACACACTCTTACTAATTCTATGAGGTTAGCATTATCTTAGTACCAAAACCAGACAAAGACACTACAAGAAAACTACAGACCAATATTCCTGATGAACATTAATGTTATAAAGCTCACCAAATTACTAACAAAGAAATTGAGCAACATATTAATAGGATATATACCACAACCAAGTGGGAATTATTCCTGGTATGTAAGAATGCTTTAACATACAAAAAGCAACCAAAGTAATACATCACATTAACAGAATGAAGGAAAATGACATAATCGTTTCAGTTGATGCAGAAAAGTAGCATTTTCAGAATTCAACATCCTTTCATGATTAAAACAACAAAATAGAAATAGAAATAAATGACCTCAACATAATACATATCATTTATGAAAAACCTATAGTTAACTTTATACTCAAGTGTGAAAGTCAAAAGCTTTTCTTCTAAGATCAGAAACAAGAAAAGGATGCTTACTTTCACCACTTTGATTCAACATACCGTTGGTATTCTAGCCAGAGCAATTAGACAAGAAATAGATATAAAAGGAATACATATTGGAAAGGAAGAAGCAAAGTGATCTCACAAAAATGGCAAGGCATATTTAGAAAACATTAAAGATGTCACACACACACACACACACAAACTGTTAGAACTAATAAACACATTCATCAAGTTTTCAGGATACAATATTAACACACAAAAATCAGTTGTGTTTTGTATTACTACAAATGAACAATCTGAAAAGAAAATTAAAAAAATAATTCCATTTACAGTATCAACCAAAAGAATAGAATACTTAGGATTTAACTTAACCAAGAGATGGAACACTTATACACTGAAAACTATAAAACATTGCTGAAATTAAAGACATAAATAAATGGAAAGATCCAGTGTTCATAGACTGGAAAACAATATTGTTATGATGTCAATACTAATCAAAGCAATCTATAGATTGCATGCAAATACTATCAAAATCCCAATGACATTTTTTTGTAATAATAGAAAAATCCATCCTAAAATTCATATGGCATCTTAAGGGACTCGAAATAGCCAAAACTTTTTGAAAAAGAAGAGCAAAGTTGGAGGACACACATTAAAGAAAATAAAACAAATATAGGCAATATTGGTAACAAAGGAACTAAAGAAATTATAGTTAATTCTACATAATTGTTACTATATAATAAAATAATTTAAAAATATCAAAATCACTCTGACATGGAACTAAACTCCCAGAATATCGCACTTTAGAGAATGGTATGGATGGGTATACAATGGGGAAAAGTGAAAATATTCCATACTTCTGAATTGCCTATAAGTATTTATAAAATTATTAATCAAAGAGTTAGTTTCTTTACTACAGAGTTTAGACTTCCTTTTGTCTCTATGTCAAACATTTTTTATGAAGATGGATATTAGTGTTTGTTTATGTTTGTTACTTGTGGATTGTGAGTGTCTGTGTTTTCTTGTTACAGGGCAATTTATCATAGGGAATGAAGAACAAAATATGTAAGGAAGCAGACCAAATTTCTCTTTTGTCTTTGACCTGAAGGAATGGTTAAAAACAAAGCAAACCACGCTGGAGCTAACTTGGCTTCCACAAATAATCATTGTGCCTATTATGCTGTTATTTAATATGGAACATATTGGAAACTTGAAAATACATTGTTAATGAAATACTGTGCTCTGAGGTATTTTTAGGCCACCAAGCAGGACAACAAATCTATGAGCAGAGAGAAGTTGTGAGAAATGGAGTTGTGATTCCAAGGCAAGAAATAAAGGCTTAAGAAGGATTTGTTTTTTGTTTTGTTTTTTTTGTTTTTTTTAGCTGAGCCATCCTGCTACCTGTTGGCAGCTCAGCGGCTGCTCAGCTCGGGCCGGGACTCAAACCGCTGTTGTTCAGAGCTCAAACTCTTGAGCGAGCTCTTAACCAACTGAGCCACTTGGCTGGCCCCTTAAGAAGGATTTGGAAGGTTTTTCTCTTTCTCTGAACACCCAGGAAGGTTTTTAGGGAGTGTGGGGTGGGTACGGAGAATGGAGATGTATGGAAATTATTTATTATTTGGGAGTAATTTGGCCTTGCCATTTCTGCATGTCAGGAGGCATGCAGGAGCAGTATGTTCAAACCAGGACTGGGAAAATTTGGTATGAGTCACATTGTAATCACTCTTTGACATTGCTTCCTATCTTGCTACTTTCAATAAATTATTTTTTAATCTTTCAATAATTATGAGGAAAATTATGGCCTGGTCATTGTTTTGGTTTGTTTGTTTGTTTGTTTGCATTATGCTTAGGAAATAGCAATAAATTTACCTAATTTTTTTTTAAAGATTTTATTGGGAAATTGGGGAAGGGAACAGTGTTGGGGAATTGAGGAAGGGGAGCATTGTGTTCTTCCAGGACCCATTGGCTCCAGGTCAAGTTGTTGTCCTTCAATCTTAGTTGTGGAGGGCACAACTTCAGCTCCAGTTGCCACTTTCAATCTAGCTGTGTGTGGGGGGGGAGGTAAGTGGAGGGGGAGCCCAGCCCACCATCCCATGCAGAAGTCCAACTGGCAACCTTGTTGTTAAGAGCATGGGATCTC
Source organism: Hipposideros armiger (assembly GCF_001890085.2). Taxonomy (NCBI): domain Eukaryota; kingdom Metazoa; phylum Chordata; class Mammalia; order Chiroptera; family Hipposideridae; genus Hipposideros; species Hipposideros armiger. The sequence continues at coordinate 1,431,902 of NW_017731812.1, read as the reverse complement.
ACCAGCTGAGCCATCCAGCCACCCATTGGCAGCTCGGCGGCCGCTCAACTCCAGCACAGCTCACTGCCCCATGTGGGAATCGAACCAGAGACCCTGTTGCTCAGAGCTCATACTCTTGACCAACTACTCCACCCAGCCGGCCCTACCTAAAACTTTTTCATTGAGAAAAAATGACATATACTGTACAGATTTGCCTGACCATTCATTTCTCTCCACTTGCATAAACTTCAGTATTCCTTAATTCATTTTTTCTTTAATTCTTATTTTTAATTCATTATATTTTAATTGTTTTCTTGTGTATCTCTTACTGGTTATTATGACTTTGAGATTAGGAATACTGTCTTTAAAATACTGTACCAATAAAGTTGTCTATTTTTTAACCAGCACTCAATAAATTGTCTGGTGTATCTATAGAAGCTCAAAATATTTTCTGAACGAATAAACAAATTGACAAAGTTGAGAAAATAGCACATGCAAAAAATAATTTCTGATTGAAAAAATGATATAGTTAAACAAAGAAAATACTTTGCACCAGGTTTTTTGAGATACTCATAGAAGACCATTAGTAAACATAATATTATCATTGTTCTCAGGACACTGAGACAGCACATAAGAATCTAGTAAAGAAAGATGTCAAATTTTGGGAAGGACCTCCAACCTTTGACTTTGAAGTGTTTATGCTGCATGATGAAGAAACACCAGCACTGCCAAATGCACATAATCAGGGGCTGGCAGAACATTGGCCAGTGGGCCTATTCACCTGCACTGATCATCAGATGGGAGAACATCAATTGCTTTCCTGATGTAATCAGGTGACATCTTCATACTCTCTGGATGCAATAATACAATGTTGTGGAAATATGTCTTCCTGTTCTGTTGCTGATGGCATATATAGTTCTGGGAGCAGAATCAATTACTCTCTTGGTTCATCAGGAGACTAATGTATCAGCCCTAAGATTGCAGTTATATAGCATTGTGGATTGCTAACTCACTTTCTGAAATTTTATTGTGCAGGATATAAATCTTTGACAGTTAACTTTAATCTGTAACATACGTACAAGTTCTTCAATGTGGAATCTGAAAATAACATAACCTTTTTCTTTGCCTGAAATTTATATGAGAATCTCATGATTCTCTTGTAGCAAATAATTACCTCTGGAAAGTGTTAGGGAAATTAAATCTGGCTACATTTATTGTAGGAGAGATGATGCTACAAGATCCCATTAAGTTAAAAATTCCTATGAAAATCTAGAAAGAAGCCTACCATTAAAGTAAAGAAACTACAAATCTCAAAAGAAACTAGAAAATACTCCCCCAAAATGCCATAGGTTTCATAGTATCAAAGAACTCATTTAGTTAGTCTTTACTGATCATTAGCTTTCCAGAAACTTGCATTCAAAGTAGATTAGAACAATGATTCTAAATCTTTAAAATGCATACAAATCACATGGGGATATTATTAAACTGAAGCTTTTGATTCAGTACATATAGATGGAGACTGAGATGCTTCATTTATAACAAACTCTCAGGTTAATACCAACAAAACTAGTTGGACAAAACAGTAGTAAAGGAAGAAAAACATGGTGACATATTTTCCTAAAGTCATTCATCTATATATTATATTTATAATGCATGTTAGAAATGACCTCTAGCATAGCAATGTATTTTGAGATTTAAATTACAATTAGTGATATGTATGAAGATAGAAGCACAAAGGATGGAATACAGAAATTAAAAGTCATTGCTGAAAGTCCTTACATATGTATAATAATAATAAAAATAATAATACATACAGTAATATTTGAAGGTAGGCCATAATAATTCAACAATGTATACAGCTGTATACATTATATACATGTATACATCACTTAACAACAAGGGATACCTTCTAAGAAATGTTAGGAGTTTTTGTTGTGCAAACATCATGCATTGCCCTTGTATAAACTTAGATGAAATAGCCTTCTACATACCTAGACTTTATTGTATAGCTTATTTCTCCTAAGCTTCACACCTGTAGAGCATGTTACTGTACTGAATACTCCAGGCCACTGGAATACAATGGTAAGTATTTGTGAATCTAAATACAGAGGGTGCCAAAAAAATGTAGGTGCATTTTAAGAAAGGGAAACTGTATTAAAATTGTTATACTCAACATATACCAATAACAAAAGATGAATACAAGTCACGTTTGACTTCTGCAATTACAGAAGATGCTCAAAGTGGTTACCATCAGCGTCCAGACACTTCTGATTTTGGCGAACTACTATGTGAGCAACGTTGACCAAAGTGTCCACTTGTATACATTTTTTTAGCACCCCTGGTATATTGAAACATAGAACAGGTACAGTAAAATACAGTATAAAAGTGGTTTTTTTTGTTGTTGTTTTGGTTTTTAATGGTACACCTGTATAGGGTTCTTACATGAATGGAACTTACAGGACCAGAAGTTGCTCTGGGTGAGTCAGTGAGTGAGTGGTGAGTGAATGTAAAGGCCTAAACATGACTGTCCACTGCTGTAGGCTTTATTCACACTGTCTCACAAGCCCTCCCCCTGCTTCCTTCCTAAGGATAAGAAATAGAACATCAAAGCTGTCAATGCTGCTCCATGAACAGGGTTATGGGCTGATTACAAATATTGAGGAGAGATGTACTGTCTAAGACATAAATCGCCATAATAATGACAGTCAGGAGGGAGTGAAAGGTGGCCTGATGATCAGTAGCAACAAGAAAGAAATCAAGATGGAGAGATTAAGAAACATATAGGATTGTGCTGTCAATGTGGTTTTGGCTACTGCATGTTGGACCAGTGGTCAGGTTAAGGAACTTTGTGGTATTCATAAAAAATAGGGGGCTTAACATGAAGGGGCTGTAGAACTAAGGACTCATTATTTTGACTTTGGAAATTTATTTTTGGTTCCATTGACCTTATCTGTCCAAAGGGGCTCTCTCTGACATTATATTAAAGGAAGAAATAAAATTTATCTATGCTGTGCATTATTATAACCTGAAGATATTTCCAAAGCACAGAGACAGGCTGCCTCCATACTATCACAGAAAACATTTACTAGAAAGTGGCAGTGGCACTTAATATTTATTCAGGTAGCTTCTGTGGATCTGTGTCTTTGTACAGGATCTTAGGTACTCAACAAAGAATTTACAGTAATATACTCTGAAGACAATTAAACTTTCCTGGGAGGGCTGTAGCACCTTCTGAATACGTAGCAATGGTATAACAGATTCCTCTGTGCTGAAACAATTCAGGGGCTGACTGACTGGGTTTTAATCTGTGCACTCAAAATTGAGGTGGTGTGAGAGAAAAATCTATTGCTAAGCCCCACAGATATGCTCCCAGCAGAGAAAAAAAAACAATCCTCCTGAACCACACATCTTTCCATTCCCTATAGGCTCCATTATAATCTTACGGGACTACTGTTTTATACGTGGTCACTGTTAACTGAAATGTCATTATAAGGTGCCTGATGGTATTGTAAATCTTAAAGTAACAACTAAAGATTTAAAACAAAGAAGTTAGATAATCATCCAACAAAAGATTGCAATTTTGATATTAAATAGTATTCACTCATAAAGAAGTCATGCAGATAGGGAGAATACAATAAGAAAAAATTGAGGCATAAAATAAGACATAAAATAAATAGCAAATGGTAGCATTAACAGCATTTTAATATAGCTAGAGGACTTGTTTCAACACTGCAGTAAAATGGTAGATATCAACAAGCAATATACAAACAAAAGATCTAACCATATGCTTCCTACAAGAAGGATGTTTTAATAGAAAGATATAGATGTGTAAAACTTGAAAGGATGGTAAAAGACATTATGTGTAAATGATAAGTATAAGAAAGCTATATTTATATAGGACAAAGTAGAATTTAGAACAAATTATTTACTAAAGATAAATGTTTTATAATGATAAAAGTGTCATGAAAAAGCGGTAACAGTTTTAAATGGGCCTGCACCTAATTATAGGACTTAAAATATATAAAACAAAAACTAAAGGATTTCAAAGTAGTACATCCACAAATATATTTGGAGATCTCAGTATTCTGTCTTAATTGATATCAGTAGAGAGAATATCACTCAAGATAAACTATAGCACAACTCGTACCAAATTGAGCTAATTGAACTTTATAGAACATGATATAAGCAATGACAAAATGCACATTCTTTTAAAATGTACCTTGAAGTTTGGCTGATGTAGATAATATACTGGGCCATAAAATAAGTGTCAATAAATTTTAAAGGACTGATATCATATGCAGGATGTTATTTTACCCAAACAAATTTAACTTAGCAATCAGTTGTAAAATCACAAGAAGAATGAAAAAATACTATCACCTAAATGATTAAAACACAATATACCAAAATTATGGTATATATAAAGAGTATGCTTTGAGAAAAATGGATACCTTTCAACATTGCTATTAGAAAAAAAATAAGGCTTATGTCAATTATCTAAAATTCCACCTTAAAAGTGAGAAAAGGGGAAATTAAACTCAATATAAGAAATAGGTAAATAAAAATAAAAGTAGAAACAAAAATAGAAAATGGATAATTAAAAGTAATTTCAGAGATATTAAATGCAAATTATTTGAAAATAATCAATACAATTGATAAACCTATAGCTAGACTGATTAACAACAACAGAAAAACTTGGGAAAACTCAAGTTATCAGTGTCAGAAAAAAAAAAGAGGAGACATCACTAAAGATATTATTACAGATATGTAAATGATAAGATATATTTATGAAGAGCTTATACAATAAATCACACAACTTACATGGAATTATCAAATTAAGTGAAAAACAAATTAATAAAGCTAACCCAAGAACATACATCTAAGTAGCCATATATATAGTAAAATAATTTAATGTGTAATTAGAACTTTATCATAAAGAAAAACGTCAGACCCAAATAACTACACCAGTGAATTTGACCAAACATTTAAAAATAAAAACCAAATTTATAAAATTTCTTTCATTAAAGAGAGGAAGAGGGAACTATTTTTACCTCATTTTATAAAGTCAGTATATCCTGAGTGCCAGACCTTAAAACAAAAACAGGAACAGCAACAACCTAAGAACATAACAACAAATTCAATCCATTAATACCTAACAAAGATAATACATAATGAGCAAACAGGGTGTAACTCAGGACCATAAGTTCAGTATACCATATTCATAAAAAAAATTTTTTTAATTAAAACAAGAAAAGAACTCTATCTCAAAAATGTAGGAAAGATATTTGACAATATTCAACAGATTTCCATCATGAAAATTCTTAACAAAGGAATATACGAAGAAATTTAGTGTGGTTAAGGGCATCTAAATGAAACCTGCATCTAACATTATACTTAGATGTGAAAGAATGAATGCTTTCCTGCTAAATTTATAAAAATAAGCAGTTTTACAGAAAACAGGAGATGTGTACAAAAAACAGTTGATTTCACTGTCTCCAAGATGGAGGAGTAGATAAACACTGTGACTCTGTCCTTCTCCAAACACATTAAAATTACAACTAAATTATAGAGCAATCAACCTGGGGAACTATTTGCAGTCTAGCTGAACAAAAGTTTTATAACTAAGGATATAAAGAAGAAGTCACGTTGAGACTGGGAGGAGGGGCAGAGACAAAGAACAGGCCCCAAACCTCTGTGTGGCGGTTGAGAATCAGGAGAGATATCTTGGCATGGAGGTTACCCCCAGAGGAGCAAGGGACCCCAGCACACACCAAGCTACCCAACCCGGAATACTGGTGCTGGGAAGACAAGCTCCCACACATCTGGCTGAAAAAACGAGTGGGGATTCTTACCATCTGTGCAGGACAGAAGGCTGCAGGAAACCCAGAAGTTCTTTTAAGCGGGCCGCACACAGACTCACTCACTTGCAGACACTCACCCTGGGCTCCGGTGGAGGGATGGTGGGTAACTCAGGGGGTGTCAGAGGCATCCAGTGGTAGACTGAGGTGTGTGGCCTTGGCTAGGGCTGAAGGACAGTAGCCATTTTCCCTGTGAAGAATCCTTCTCTCTTGCAACAGGCAGGTGGACGCCATCTTTCCTGTGTTGAGCCCTCCCCTACAAGATCAAATCTGAATCTGATAGGTCTGGTGAGCTCCAATAGGACCCTGCCCTACCAAACTCCCACAATGCCTCCAGAGACACTTTCTTGAAAGTAGCCAGCACTGCCCACATTGCACTCTATCTTGGAAAACTATTGAAGTCTGGCACGCCCCAGGCAGGCAGTGACTGACCTCGGTGTGCTCTGAGACTTTTGCGGAGTAGCTCCAGGCTCAGCACAAGCATCAAATCAGAATTTACATTAACCTGGTGACCACAACTCTTCCCACTCTAGTGAGTCCCTGAGACCCTACCTCATCCAACTTACATACTACACAAGGCTCTATCAATAGCTGAACCTTAAGGAAGCTGGCAGGTGGTGGCAGGCCTCAGTGTGTCCTGGCTTTTTGCAGTTACCTCAGGAGGAGTACTGGTGACAGATGTCAGCAGTTCAGAGTGTGGCCTCTCTCGGATTTAGCACAGCCAGCAAATAACTGCAGATTGCTTTGTAACTCCTACAAGGTAGCACCTGGCAGGTCACAGGTAGTGGGTAACTTGGACCTGCACCAGAGCCTCTCCCAAGAAGTCCCAGATCCATCCAACAACATACTTGGAGGTTGACTTCAGACCATAGCAGAGCACCACCCAATTAGCCCCACATGCAAAGGGCAGTCTCAACAGGCAACAGACCCCACTGGGGCAAATCCCGCTCAGTGTGGTAAGCCTCCACACAGAAGCCCATGAGCTGTGGACATTGACAAACCCCACAGCCAATCAGCTTGAGGGTCAATTCCACCCACTTGATTGCTATGTGCCAATAGCAATCAAGGCTCGACTATAACAGGAGGGCACACACAACCCACCCAAGGGACACTCCTGGAGCACCCAGCGCAGGTGACCAGAGAGACTGTGCCATAGTCCCATAGGGCACCTACTACATAAGGCCACACAGCTAAGGCTGGCAGACATAGCAGTTCTACCTAATACATAGAAACAAACAGAGAGAGACAGCCAACATGAAAAAGTTAGAGAAAACTCCAGAAAAAGAACTAAACAAAATAGACACAAGCAACCTATCAGATACAGAGTTCAAAACACTGGTTATAAGGATGCTCAAGGAACTTAGTGAGGATTTCAACAAACCGATAGCAAGCATAAAGAAGGACATAGAAATCATAAAACAAAACCAGTCGGAAGTGAAGAACGCACAAGAAGGAATCACCAGCAGACCAGATGAAGCAGAGGATTGAATCAGCAATTTAAAACAAGGCAGCAGAAAACACCCAATCGGAACAGCAAAAGAAAAAAAAGAATCCAAAAAATTAGGATAGTTTAAGAGGCCTCTGGGACATCAAACATAACAACATTCACATCATAGGGGTACCAGAAGAAAAAGAAAGATATCAAGGGATTGAGAACCTATTTGAAGAACTAATTATGATAACTTTCCTAGGATAGATAAAGAGCTTCCCAGAAAAGAAAAAGCTAAAGGAGTTCATCACCACCTAACTACTATTACTAAAAATCTTAGAGGGACTTTTTTAAGATGAAAAACAAAACAAAACAAAATTATGAACAATAAAATGGAAATAACTACATATATATCAATAATTACTTCCAATGTAAATGGATTAAATGCTTCAATCAAAAGACATAGGAGGGCAGAATGGATAAAAATAAACAAACAAAACAAAACAAAACAAAAAACCCTTACATATGCTGCCTATATCTTACTTCAGATTGAAAGACACACACAGACAGAAAGTATTGGTATGAAAAAAGATTTTTCATGAAAATGGAAATAAACAAACAAAAAAAGCTGGGGTATCAATACTTAAACCAAACAAAATAGATTATAAATCAAAGGCTATAACAAGAGGCAAAGAAGGACCTAGTAATCCCACTTCTAGGTATTATCCAAAGAAATCCAAAACGCTACTTCCAAGGGATGTGTCCGTCTATATGTTCATTGCAGCACTGTTAACAGTGGCCAAGATGTGGAGGCAGCCTGAGTGTCTGTCAATGGATGAATGGATAAAGAGAAGGTGGTACATATATACAATGGAATATTTCTTAGCCATGGAAGGGAATGGGTTATTGCCATCTGCGGCAGCATGGATCGACCTGGAGTGTACTGTGCTGAGTGAAGTATGTCAGAGATAGAAAGACAGACGCAGTGTGATTTCACTTATTTGTGGAATCTAAAGAACAAAATTAACAAACAAAACAGAAACAAACTCACAGATACAGAAAACATTTTAATCCTTGCTAGATAGGAAGAGGTTTGGGGATGGGTGAAGAAGGGGAAGGCAAGAAGTACAAATTGGTTATTACAAAGTAGTCATGGGAATGTAAAGTAAAGCACAGGGAATATAATCAATAATATGGTAATAGCTATGGATAGCGCCAGGTTGGTACTAGGCTATTTATGGAGGCCACTTTTTAAGTTATATAAACATCTATTATACTTTATACCTGAAATTAATATATATATATATTGAATGTCAAATGTAATTAAAAATTGGGAGGAAGGTGAAGGGGAATAAGAGTTTCAAATTCCCAGATATAAAACAAATATGTAATGAGATGTAATATTCATCATAGGGGATACAGTCAATAACATGATAGCATGGTGTGGTGTCAGATGGTTGGTGGACTTATTACGGTGATCACTGCTTCAGGTATATAAATGTTGAATAACTATGGTTTATATCTAAAACTAATATAATATTGTATGTTAGCTATATTTCAGTAGAAATCTTTAAGAAATAAAATATCCTCAAAATATTTAGAATAAATTTAATGAAGAATGTGCAAGACCTTCATAAAAAAAACACTGAAAAAAATAGAAAGAGAATAAATGTGATTCAAGTAAAATTGAAAAATAGACACTGTTTGTTATTTGGAAGATAATATAGTCAAGATGTCTGTTTATTTTTTGTTACATCACTATCAAAAATATTTTTATAAGTAAATAATGTACTTGATATTGTTTGCACTTTTTAGATTTTTTTTGTATCTTATTTTCCTTTGTATGCTTCCATTTTATTTCCTGTATTCTCCCAAATATTTTCCTCACTTTTTCTCTTCTTTCAATCCTATTTTTCCATTCATCACTCTTATTATAAACATCACAAAATATTAGTATGATCAGCATTATTTCATAGTATATTAATTGGGTGTAGGAAAATAGTACATGTACTTTAAGAAGTACATGCATGACATTTTATAATTATTTTTAATTTTTCTTCAGAATGTAATCACTCAACTAACATATTTTATTATTTGGCCTTTTCAAATTTCCATAGTTAGTAGCTCTTAATAGTAATATATATAGAGATATATTTTAAATCTTATTAACTATATTTTTGCTGAGACTTAAGAAGCCTATTGAATGTTTTTAAAATTTATATATTTTTTTATTTTCTATATTTATTGAACATTAGTGTAATCCTGTTGATAAACTAAGACAAACAGTTCCAACATTTACTCTTTAAATATGCCATTATATCCTCATGGAAAGTAACAAATCAAGCACATGATTCAGTTTAATAAAAATAAGACACTAAATTTCAGATAATATTGCATTGAGCCAATATTAAACAATATTTTCTACCTTTCAATCAGCACATAAAATATAAAGAGTTTTCATCAGTTCTCTGCAGGAGAAAAATGTCTTAAAAGTCAATGTTCTTGCTTGTGGCAAAGAAAGGCCAAAAATCCAGCACATGCCAAAATTTTATTGGTTTTATTTAAACAAATCTACACAAGGAAAATTAGTTCTTATAAGGAAAAATCATCCTATTTGTTCTCTTACACAACAACTTTAGAAGAATAAATTAATAGAAAGAGTATATTGCCTCTGCATATTTCTCTAAATGTCATTACAGTGGCAGTTAACTTCAAAGATTATGCAGGGAGTGAGTTTCCTAAATTACAACCAGTTGTTGGAAGAGTTTCATTATGTGATATTAACAAAACAATTTAATGTATCTCTCTTTATTGCTAGCGTATCTTTTCTAATACTGCATATGTTACAAACATCTGGGAATCTCTAGCAGATTTTTAGGGTATCCATATTTATTTTCTTATTGCTGATCATAATGAATATGTCAGCACTGTGCTAGAGACTCATAGAATGTACAAGCACATGTGTGGTGTCATAATGTTGAAAAGTTAGAAAGAGAGTTAGAGAAACAGATAAATTCACAGATTTTCGAAGACTCCAAGTCACAACGTACAGCTATTAAATTGTCAACAAAATCAGAGTAAAAAAAGACTATTTCTTGGATTTGAGTTCAAAGCCGGAATATGTTTTATGAAATAAGTAAAGGGTATAATTTTCATAAGTGTTTCCATCTTGGTTTGTTATGAATACATCTGAGTGTGTGTGTGTGTGTGTGTGTGTGTGTGTGTGTGTGTGCATTAAGCGTTTATATATATATAATATATATATTATGTCTCCATATATAAATAAGCATATACCAGGTCTGACAATTAAGTTTAAGAACTTACTGGAATGATGTTGCTAACCTTTCTTTGATACTAGAGTGATTATTTATTACAAATTTGTACCAACTAGACAAACAGTTCACCAACTTTATTATTTGGAAGTGCTGAAAAGACTGAGGGAAAAAGTTAGACGACCTGAACTTTACCCCAACAATTCATGGCTCTTGCACCACAACAACGCACCAGCTCACATGGCACTGTCAATGAGGGAGTTTTTAGCCAGTCACCCTCCCTACTCACCTGACATGGCTCCTAATGATTTCTTTTTTTACCCAAAGATAAAGGAAATATTAAAAGGAAGACATTTTGATGACATTCAGGGCATCAAGGGTAATATAACAAAGGCTCTAATGGCCATTACAGATAAAGAGTGCCAAAATTGCTTTGAAGGGTGGACTAGCTTCACAAAGGGAGTACTTCAAAGGTGACCATAGTGATATTCAGCAATGGGTAAGCAGCACTTTTTCTAGGACCAGTTCGTGAACTTAATAGTCTGATCTTACTATGTATTTTCTTTCTTTTCTTATTCCTTGATCATGTAACATAAGATGCATTGATCTTATACTATAGTATTTAAGTATTCTTAACTTTACATCATAGTATTTAAGCTATGAGGTATCAAGGAGAGCAGTTAAATATCATTCAGGACTTAACTGCCTCTTTTGAGGAAGGGTTAGTACATTTTTAGTTGTACACAGCATGGTTGTATCATGTTAGGTTTAATTATGATCTTGCTATTGTCTTCATTTGAATATTAATTATGGTTTAGGAGATACATATGGCTGCAAGCTAACAAGGGGTAAATTTATGCTGGTTAATTTTATGTGTCAACTTGACTGGAACATGGAGTACCAGATATGTGGTTAAACATTATTTGTGAGTATGTCTGTGAGGGTGTTTCCAGAAGAGATTAGCATTTGAATTGGTGGACAGAGTGAAGCTGATTCCCCTTCCAATGTGTGGTATCATCTAACCCACTGATAGCCTGAATAAAACAAAAAGGCAGAAGAAGGTCACATTGGCTCTGTACCCCACTATGCAGCTGAAGACCAATATTTTCCTACTTTAGCCACTTACGAGTTCTGACAATTAAGTTCACAAACTCATTCTAGAAAAAGGGCTACATACCTCATTGCTGAATGTCACTACAGTTACCTTCGAAGTAGTCCCCTTAGGAAGCTATGCACCAATGACAGTGCCTAGTCCAACCTTCAAAGCAACTCTTTTTCTGGAATGGCCATTAGAGCTGTTGTTGTATTACTTTTGATGTCCTGAATGCCCTCAAAATGTCTTCCTTTCTATATTTCCTTTATCTTCTGGTAAAGAAAGAAGTCATTGGGGTCCAAATCCTGTGAGTAGAAAGGGTGTTCCAATAGTTATTTGTTTACCGGCTAAAAACTCCCTCACAGACAGTGCCATGTGAGCTAGGGCATTATCGTGATGCAAGAGCCATTAATTGTTGGCAAAAAGTTCAGGTGATCTAACTTTTTCACGCAGCCTTTTCAGCACTTCCAAATAGTCAACTTGGTTAACCATTTGTCCAGTTGTTACAAATTCATAATGAATAACCCCCTAACATAAAAAAAAATGTTAGCAATATCATTGCACCAACTTCACGAACTTCATTGTCAGGCCTTGTATGGTTCTCAGGCCTTCAGACTCAGACTGGAATCAACACCATTAGCTCTTCTGCTCTCAGGCCTTCAAACTACACTATTGGCATCCTGGGTTTCCAGCTTGCAGGCAGCAGATTATTGGACTTCTCAGCCTCAATAATTATATAATGCATTACTTTATAATAAATATTTTATATGTATGTATGTAGGTAGGTGTGTATGTATGTATGTATGTATATTTTGTTGCTCTAGATTAGTCTGACTATATACAGCTCTTAAGATCAATGCCTCTAGAGAAACAGGAAGAAGCAGGATTGAGGAAGGAAAGAAATCAGGATTGGGCAAATAGAGAAGTTGGGCTACAGTGTGACCGTAAAGTGTCTCAGCATATTCTATGGAGTGCTAACAAAACTGGGATTGCCTTCAGAGTTGTCACAATTTAGGATAGGAGGCTGAACCTTTATATCCCTGCACTTATGTGTCGTGAAATAAGCTTTCCAGGAAAGGAAGTCCAACCTTTGAAAAGATAGCTGCCTTTTCAGCCAAGGGCAAGTCCCCAAGAGGACTGGCTGTCAGCCGATAAACCTTCTAGAACTGAGGGAATAAACCTTTTAGTATTGAAAGGGGATCTGGCTGGTAAAGCTGAGCCCCTATGATAGGTACCTAAATCTGAAGCTTAAACTTCCACCTGGGTACTTTGTGTTTCTCAGGCCAGTGGACCAGAAGACAAGGAAATAAATTATTCTAGTGGCAAAGAAAATCAACTGTGATTATCATGGGGAGCAGGGATTGCTAGTACACAATGGCATATGTGAACTTGAGTTATTCGATGTGCCGTTATTGCTGCTTCCGTGCCTAGTGAAAACGGTGAATGGGCAATTGCAGGAAACGTGGTGTAATAGGGAAAGACAAGTAAGGACTCAGAATACACAGGCATAAAGGTTTATATAACATAACCAGGCAAACCAATTTTTCTAGCTGGTGCCTTTGTTGAGAGTGATGAGAAACTAGAAGAGACGGAAGGAAAGGAGGAGGATGACTATCAAGGACAGCTGCAGCAGTGGGATCTACAGCATGCCTCTCTAATTCTTGTGTATAAAGTCTTTTGTAGAGCTTGCACCCCTTAAAGTCATTGGCACAGGAATGTTTACATATGAGACATCAGTAGATCAGCATGGGACAAGTGGTGGACTGCTTCAGGCACCTTTGATATCTACAATTGTATTCTTTCAACCCTACATCTGATTTCAGGCGTGTTGAGATAGAGCATTCCCTTGGAGGCTTGAACTAAAACTTTGGCTTGACAGTATCTTGTCTCTTGTGTGTGCACTTCATTTCTGCCTCCACATCTCAGGCTCTACAGACACTACATATTGTGGCAGAACTTGCACATACAACTTGCAGAGGTTCTTAGCATCCCAATTTCTACAACGGGAGATGATAAATAATGGATAAATGTTTCCACCTCCCATTATTTTGTTAGACAATTATTACAGGCATTCTTCATATATTCAGGAGGTTTCAGAGGAATTGAACCTTGCTACGAACAGCGCTATTTAAATAATGGCTTTTGACATGAAGGTCTATATTATGAGTCTCTTGGCCAAAATGTCTGTGCATTTGTTAACCCTAATGACAATATGACAGCTGTGTTTTCATAAGCTCTGAGACGAAATCTAATTGTATTGCCTTGATTCATTGGAGAATTATGAGAACTCAGCTCCTTCAATGAAAAAAAAAATTTTTCTTCTCTATTTTTAATGTGAGAATTTCATTTGCTCAATTACTTCCTTGGTCTTTTCTTCAAATTCTGCCCTTTGGTCCTAAGTCTGTCATTGACTGGAGACAGCTCTTTGAACATTGACTTCTTTTGAAGACAAAATACTTCTAGTCTTCACTTCTTGTACTGAAATCTCATCACTTCTGTACTCCCTATATCACTGCATTGCAAAGAACACTCATTGAGTTCAAAGACAGCAATTTCACATGGATGGAGAAAAGCAGAACGTACCAGAGAATGGGAATCAAGCAGATATGCGCACGACTCCAGTTTCCTATTCTTTTTCTCCTGCATTTTCAATGGAAGCTACTACATCTAATGAACAGAATATATTAAACAGCCTAAAAAAAAATTAAGAAAGTTATTTTGGAAATTTTAAATCTATTTATAAAATCGAGAAGTTATGCCATTTAGGATGTTCATTTAATTAGAAATAAAAAATCACATATTTATTTATTGACACCTTTTAGAGCTTTAGACATCTTTAGTGAAACTATTTTTTAATGGAAATATAAAGAAAGTATTGCTGATAAAACTTGAAAGGCAGTTTTAAGTATAAAAACGGTGGTTATTTCTATAGTAAATGTTTTTGAACTCTGATTATTTTAACCCCTAAAATTAGTGTTTCATTTTATCCCATTATATAATTTCAGGACACTTGAATAATTTAGATAATCTCATTTGAAATAGCCTTTTTCAGTCTAAATGCTGAGTCTTTCAGAATGTCTCCTCCTCTCCTCCTTCTTAGAAAATAAAGGTATAGTGGAAAGATAGCCATCAGCAAGACAAGGATAGAGGCCTCCAGAAGAAACCACTCCTGCCAATATCTTGATTTTTAACTCTAGCACAGGGCTTGGCAAACTTTTGAGACGGAAGAACCACCAGGGGTCAATAAACTGCGGCTCGCGAACCATATGCGGCTCTTTGGGTACGTACATGTGGCTCTGAAGTAAAATTGAAAATGAAAATAAAACTATCTTAGTTTCATTTATAAAAATTTTAAAGGATATTATTCACATAATGGTGATTATGTAAAAATGTATTTATGGCTCTCGAATAATTTTTAAATTGTTGTGAGGGACAGGATTGGCTCTTCCAAGGGTCAGCAAACTTTTGAGATGGAATGTACACAAAGGGCCGCATGTGGCTCGCAAGCTGCAGTTTGCCGACCCTTGCTCTAGCATCCATAACTGTGAGAAAATTAATTTCTATCGTTTAAGCTACCCAGTTGGTGGTAATTTGCAATGGCAGCCCTAGCAAACTGATACATCTGGCCTGAGGTTTTTATTGATACACATGAAGTGAATGCTAATTAAACCAACACCCTAATCAAACTGTAAGAATTCATCAGTCTGACAGTACTGAGTTTTGGAGTCAAAGTTGACAAATTAGTGCTCTTATACATTATTGATGAAAGTTTAAACTTGAGCAATATCTGGAAAATTGAAGGATACTAAGTGGATGATCATTCTTTTCAATCCTAGACATCAATTCTAGAGGAGTATAAGGAACACAAGGAACCGTACCCAAGGATTTTTTATTACAGCAGCACTCTATAATTGCAAGATGTAACACTAATGGAAGAGTTCTTAGGCCAGAAAATTATCATCTATTAAATTGAATTAAGTAGCTAAGTTTGTGTTAACTTAGACAAATCTCAAATCTAATCATTAGAGGGGGAAAAAAGGAAATAGTAAATGCAGATATACCAGGTGAGGACATTTCTACATATTTAAACCACAAAAATGGTAGTTTATATTGTTTGTATATGTATACATTTAGTGTAAAAATACATTAAAAATACACAAAAATGCTACACACAAACTGCAGATTAATGGTTGCTACTGAGGTAGAATGGGGTTAATAGGTATGGGATCAAAATTCAGCTATATATTTAAGACATATTTCTTAAAGAAACAAGAGAAACTCTGATATAAGTATGACAAAAAATGTTTACATGTATTTTAACTTTATAGAGGATATATAGTTGTCCTTTATATTATTTTCTATAATATTCCCTATGACTTTGAGATAATTCATCATGTAAAATAATTATTAAAAAAGGAAGACCCAGTTATTTTGCCAGCTGAGACACAATGCCACTTGATGCTGGGATACTGCCAGGTAGAAGATGTTGAATCCTTCTCACTATCCATTCGCACTTCTAGATTATTACCCCATAATCTTATAATGAAAAACAATACACGTTTAAACTTCAAGACATTTTTTTTTTTTTTTAGCTGAGCCATCCTGCTACCTGTTGGCAGCTCAGTGGCTGCTCAGCTCGGGCTGGACTCGAACCGCTGTTGCTCAGAGCTCAAACTCTTAAGTGAGCTCTTAACCAACTGAGCCACTCGGCCAGCCCTAAACTTCAAGACATTTGACCATATACACTTTCTCCTGTTCACTATGAACTACGACTCTCCATCTTGGACAATTATATATGAGATGAAATGGTAGTATTAAATTCAAAACTCTGACTATAGCTTGAAGAATAACAATGTTACAGAATAGGTAGGCCAAGATGAAAACTACTCAGTGGAAAACAGACACAATTCCTGGGTCCTGGACTAAGACAATGATAGCTCGATTATATCATCTCTGGACACAGTGACTTGAATAGTATGGCACACCTCTGATTCCAGACCTGGTGATCCTATTTGCCATTTCATTATTTTTGTTGGTTTTGTCTTTTCTTTAAACAGCTTTATTGAGTTATAACTTATATACAAAGAAATGCACATATTTATTGTTTACAATTTGATAAATTTGGGCATATGCAAACATCCACAATACCATCATTACCATTAAGGTGATCAGATAGATAGATAGATAGATAGATAGATAGATAGATAGATAGATAGATCTGTCATCTCCCAATATTTCCTTGTGTCTCTGTGTTTTATTGTTATTTTCTGTTTGATTTGTGTGTGTGTGTGTGTGTGTGTGTGTGTGTGTGTGTAAAGAACACTTAACATAAGATCTACCCTCCTAACAAATTTTGAAGTGCTCAATACTACATTGTTAGCAATAGGCACAATGCTGTACACCATATGATCCAGCAATCCCACTTCTGGGTATATAACAAAATAAATGAAACCAGGACCTTGAAGAGATATTGACACTCTCATGTTCATTACAGCATTATTCATAATAACCAAGATATGGAACCAAGTCAGGTGTCCACTGACTTATGAATGGATAAAGAAAATATGGTACATAGATACAAAGAAATGTTATTCAGCCTTAAAAAAATGGGGGTGGGGGATACTGCCATTTATGACAACATAGGCGAACCTGGAGGACATTATGCTAAATGAAATAAACAGTCACAGAAGGACAAATAATGCATGATTCTCCTTATATGAGTATCTAAAATAGTAAAACTCATAGAAACAGAAAATGCAATACTGGTTGCCAGGGGCTGAATGAAAGTGGGGGAAATGGAGTTGTTGTTCAATGGGTATAAAGTTTCATTCAGGCTAGACAAATTTTATAGAGACTTACTGTTGCAATTAGAATAGTTGAATTAGCTTAGATAGGAATATATTTGGCTGTTTAGAAGAAGAATGTAGACAGACAAGGCAGACCAAGAGGACAATACAGTAGATTATGCATTGGAAAGTCTTTCAAGTCTCTGGCTGGGTGTGGCTCTTTGATTCTAATTTAAAGACATCTAACTAAAACTAGGCCTCTCAGAATGTCTGTTATGGGAGTTAAACATTTAATGGAGATATACAGAGACTCAGATCTGTTGGGTCCTGTCCTTACTGATGCTTTCTAGAGTCACTGATTCATTAAATTTCTTGTTTGTCACCACTATTAAAATACTAGTTTATGAGGGCAGTGTGTTTTTTCCTGTTTTTAAGCTACTATGTCTCCTACACTTAAAACCGTACCTGAAACAGAGTAGGCTTTTAAGAAATTTGTGTTGAATGAATGAATAACACATTAGGTAGATATAGCCGCTGCGAGTAAAGGGAGTTTGTAGGAGGCATTTTACAGCTTCCTCTCTGGTGCTCCCATGATTCAAAACAAATTGTTACCAAGCCATCTGGATTTCAAAAGTATATTTCAGATAAAAATTAAATGCCTAAAACATTTGGCAAAGGTATATAAGACACTCTACTGCAAGTATTCTTTCACACAATGATATCTCTTCATAGGTTCAACCCAATTTTATGGACTTATGAATTTATTAATATCTATCAAAATAATTGTAAATATTCAGTATCCTAAGACAGAAAAGCAAAAATGCAACACTTAAATTACACTTGTGTAGACAATCACACTCACAAGAATAACATATTTATTTAAAATTACTTCACATAAAATATTTTTGTTTAAAGCAAAGGAGAATTTGCTACATGGTTATATCAATGTTAGAATGTGTTTATAAAGTCATATATTAGATAAATGTAATACCACTAATGAAACTCTATAGTATGAAAACTCTCTGCTTTGTAGCAATATATTATTTGAGGTCTGTGGAAACTGTTTTAATGCACATAGTGCTGTTGATCATTATAGGTTTTTGACATCTTAAAAACAGGTTATGTTTACATCATGGAGATATGAAGATAAACAAACACCTAAAGTCTCCTCTGAAATACAAGCTTTTATTTTACAGGTGTTTATTACGAACAGCAAGCTTTTTACAAATGATTAGACTCAGGCTGAAATGGTATTGAATGACTTCTGCTTGAGTTTACAGGGCTGTTAAAATTGCTGACAGCTTTTTTTCACTAAAAGTACAATGGCATTCAAGTACGCATTGTCCCTTTTTATATCGATAAATTCTGTTGCTAACTCTATACTTGTAAGAGGAAGAAACACTTGAAAAATATCACACCGTACTCAAAACTTTGCACTCCATAATGCTTACACAGAATTGCCAAATTTGATCTCATTACCCCGTTTGGGGTTGCCCTTTGTCTCCATCTTCAGTCCAACAGCAGCCTATTTTTTTTCCCAACCTGTAAGTCCTATTCATTTCAAAAGTTATTAACTGAAGATGTATCATGTCCAAGACAAAATGTCAGGAACTGAACATTAAAACATGATCAACTCATGAGGTTTCCACCTAATCATTTGAATATATACATGCATTCACATATGTTCTCTTTGTAAAAAGGTGAATGGGAAGATGGAGGTATATATTAAGTGTTATAACAATGAATAATGTTGATCTCTGGAAGAGTGAACCTGATTTTTAAGGCAAAGTATTTATAACTGGTTACAAATTAAGGCATCACTCTTTTTACCCACATGTAATACAGAGACTTAAATGTTTAAGCTTTTTACACAAGGAGTGAATAGTAATTTAAGGAATTTCACAGGGAAATTAATTTAAGAAATTTCATGGAAAGATGATAGATTATTTTTAATATAGGATAAAGAGAGAAGATTTCATGTCTATCATATTTCACCAAGTAGGCTACTTGCTATGGGTTTGGAGTAAATTATTACTTATATAAAGTTGTTAATTTAACTTAATATTGATAGAAATTTCACTCCAGGAATAAGAAAATATATATTAGCTATAATAAGCTAGAGGGGACATGGTGCAACAATGGAGTATCATGTTATTACAAAGGAATATCATATCAGCCTAAAGGGGATAAAATGTTTATCTTGTACAGCAATATGATTTAGCTATTTAGGAGTGTAAAATATTCCTTTAAGTACATGGTTACTAAAGTTTATAGATGGGCTCAGTAAAGAGGGGTTATTTTCTGGAAACACCTTCACAGTCCTCCTGAAATACATAATAAATGCATAAATAAATAGAATGTTGCTGCTATCACATTATAGCTGTATGACTATAATTTATGAAGACTGACATCTCTAACCTATACGTATCCTACTAATATTGCAGATCTTTTAAGTATACAGAGACTCTTCTAATATTCTCACTTCAGGGAAGTGTCAGTGAGATCAAAACACATGAAGAGAGTAGATAAACATGAAATATCTATAGAAAGTTTCTATGTCTCTTTACTTAGGTTCTTTGACTATGGTTAAAGCAAGAGGAGCATCAGAACGTGGACGTAATTATCTCATTTAATACTTACCATAATCCTTCGACATTGGTATAATCCTCTTGAGTTTCATATGAGAAACTGAGGCTGAGGAAATTCAAGTATCCAAGATCCCAGAACTAGCAAGCAGCAGAATCCGAATTTAATGACAAAAGTATTGCAGGATCTGTGGTGTATAAAAAAAATGAAAACAATACAAAACAAAAAAATATGTCCTTGACTAAAGAATCCTGGGAAAATATCAAGATATTTACAAATTTTAGATCTGTGAAATTAAGACAGGAATCCATTCAAATTATAACTTCATATTTTACTACATACATAATTTCAACAATATTATTTAACCTCTAAACCACAGACTACTTATTTGAAAAAAATATGCAGCATAAAACTGTTTTTAGGTAAAGTCAAATTAATGTACTACACAATAGCCATCTCTTAAAATCCAGTGACTAACACTTACAAATGGCTCTTGAACAACCTGGGTTTGAATTGAGTGGGTCCATATATGGCTGATTTTTTTTCCCCTGGAAATACAGTCAATCCCCCCACAGGTATCCTTTCACATGGGCAGATTCAATCAACCCCAACGGAAAAAAAAACATTTTTTTTGCATTCCCAATCAGAATTTCCCAACTGCAGATTTCCAACTATCCATTATTGTTGAATCTGCATATGTGAGGGGCTGCCTATAGAGTCAAAAGTTACAGGAGATTTTCCCACTGTACTGAGGTAGTGGAGGTTGGTGCCCTTAACCCCTGAGTTGTTCAAGGGTCCTTTATTTTCTTCTCTTTGGGGGAACCTATAGCCTAATAAAGAAGATATAACTTGTACTCATATAATAAATATTCAGAAGGGTATATGCATAAATGCTGTAAGAAAAGTTTTAAAATGTTTTGAAACCTGGGTCTTCGAAACGGTTATCTGGTTTCTACAGCTACAGAGCAATCCTTTTGTGCAATTAGGTGTTTATTACTGTCTGTACGTTTGAACATTGAAAGTTCATTCTTGCCTGCCTTACACGCAGTTGAATAATTTCCAAATTTCCACTCTATAGGACTTAGGTCTAGTCTAGCCCAAGGTCTTGGATTTCCCAAGCAGTGAGGTATGTAATTATATATACATCACCTTGCCTTATTTTTTTTTTTAACCTGGCAGTCTTGTTGTTAAGAGCACATGCTCTATTCACTGAGCCATTCAGGCGGCAGCTGAGCCCAAGGTGCTGAGTTCAGTCTTAGTTGTGAGTGGGCATAGCCCTTCAACGAATAGGCAGTCTTGTTGTTAGGAGCACGAGCTCTCACCAGCTGAGCGATCCTGCAACCTGTTGGCAGCTCAGTGGCAGCTCAGCTTGGACACAGCGTCACTTGCCCATTTGGGAATCGAACCAGTGGCCCTCTTTCTCAGAGCTCGTGCTCTTAAGCTAACTCTTAATCAACTGAGCGACTCAGCCAGCCCCTGACTTAATTTTTTCATATGCAAAACTGCACTGAGTTTTCTGCCAAATCACATAACTAGAAATTTTGAGGAAATAAGTAAATTGATGTAAAATCATTTAGAAAATTAAATAGGCTGATTAAATTATATTCATACTTTATATTTGATGTTAGTAAAGTAATTCTTTACTGAACTTTAAGCATCGTGTATATTTTTAATTGATAGGTTGCCAAGACAGTTGACTCCAACCAAAATAATAGTCTTGCTGTGTGCTCATGAAATTGAAGAAAAATATTATATCCAATAGCAAACTACTTTTCCCTATATTTGTATAAAATGTCAGAACCTCAAATATTCAAATAACTTTACATTTAAATAAGGAAAGATTTCACCACAGGAAGTCAAACCTGGCCTTTCAAAAGAAATTTTAGCAATATTTAAGGTGAAGCTTACTGATGTCCACAAGTTACTTTTTGATACATTAAAAATAAAATGTATTAATGAAGAGATAGGGGGATAAATATATGTATACGTATGAGGAGACCAATTGTAGTTAAGTATTAAGGGTAGAAGTTCTATAGCAAGTAAATGAGTATTCATTCTTTTTTTTTCACATATTTGAAAATTTTCATAATTAAATTTTGAAAAAAAGGGGCATTCAGGTAGGAGAAAAATCAGCTCTTTGAATGTCTATAATCCATACCCAAAAGCCTTCAATATTTATTTGTCTCGACATTTGGCATCATACAGGGGCTATTAGCTCCCTGACCACAGCTCACCCACCTCACACCCACTTTCCCTCACTCCTCACTTTGTTTATGGCTTCAGTTTTCTTGGTGTTGTCTCTATTCAGAGCTTTCAGTTGCTTAATTTGCCTGATGATATTGTTTTTGTGCTTCCAGATGTGCTGCATCAAAATCTACACCTTCCACACAACTTGCTCCAACACAAATATCCATGAAATTTGGATCAGCAATGTTAAATCCATACATCCTCATGAAAAAAACCTATGAGACAAAGAAGAAAGACCAAAATGATATAGATATTGGTCATTCTGTAAAAAGTTGATTTCCAAATCAAAATATATATTTTTAGAAAACATAATGATATATTGAAACAAAGTGTTTTAATGACTATTTACAAAATGGCTGTCTTTCATAAATGATGATATCACCACACCCTTATACAGCTCTTTCTCATCAGGGGTTCCCATTAATTTTAATTTTAGGGTAGACAAACCAAACAGTCAGAGGTTGATTTCTCTAATTATTGTTATTTGTCGCCTCTATTATTTCAATTCTTACTGTGATTAAACATTTATTAAGACTCTGCCATATGTTGGGTGCCTACTCCAAATAATCAGATGTTTTGATGTATGCTGGTGACAGATTTTCATTACCTTCTATGCTTGATGCTATTTCTCTGTTTTCTATTTAAACAAAACCCTGTTTTTGGCACTCTTGGTTTTCTGGTTGTTCTCTAAAACTACAATCAGTGATGTGTGATGAAAAGAGTTTTGGAATAGAAGCTAGAAAACAGAATTTCTAGGAAATAATTAACCATTACTTACACAGACTTTTTTGGAGTTATACAAATAATTTAATTTGTGTTTTCATTGTTTTGTTATTTTTTAATTTTTTAATTGAGGAAGCTAACCTCAATCATTCCAAATGTTAATTCTGGTTCTATCATTTTGTCTATTTTGTTATTTTTAAAACCTTTCATTGCATGAAGCAAGTATTAGACATATAGAAAAAACAATCAAAGTGAAATTCTATTTACACAATTTGCCTAGTTCTTAATTGTGATAAAATTTAGCTTATTTTTTTAGTACTTTCTGACTGTTATTCAGTTAGTGTTAGAGCTATAATATAATTTTGGAGGGATCATTACATTTTAAGACTGATATTCATTTCTGTAAATATAAATTTAAATATGTTTTATAATAGCAGTGTACTGGAGCAGAGTAATTGGCAACAGAAGACATACAAATGGCTTCTCATTCTGGAGTCTAATTGAAATAATAAAAGGTTCTCCCCTGCCCTTCCCATATTGCAAAAAAAAGTAAAACAAAGTAGACAGAGTACAGGTTATCTTCAAAGCCCAGTTAAGATACTGGGCTTGGATGATGCTTAAGATACTCACCTTTCAGGAGAGTTACATCTGAACTCTATCATGATCATAACATTGACCTATCATGATGGCTTAAGTATTGGAAATAACGTATTGGCAAAGTATTTGACATAGAATGTTGTTCCATTAAAGAAAACCATAAAATCAACTCAGAGTGTGGGAGATCTCTTAAATTTAGGAAGTAATGGTCAATGGCAACAGAATATTAAGCAATTGAAGCAAAAATTGGAGATAAAACTTGCTTGAAAAGGATTATATCACAGGCCTTCAGTCAGGCTAAAGCAAACTTAATGAGTAAATTGCAAAGTCATGCTACCTGGGGTCATTTTTCTTTTAAAAATATTGCTTAAACATACTCTAAATAAATAACCTCAAATCCCTTTATTTTGTTCAGTAAGTATTCTTACATTTTACAATGGATGTGTTCACTAAAAAGATTTCACATAGTATACTAAGTAAACTCGAGGGTGGTTTTTGTACCAGCCACTCATTTTCTAACACCTTGGACTTGCTATACTTGATGCTTCTTGATTTTTTATTTTTTCTCATATATATCATATCTCCGTGCATTTGATGAAGCAATATCAGTTCTCTCCCAGTTCTAGAGCATAAGACACTTATCACCATGCTTGTTCTCCAATAGTTATTTTATCTATTTACTATGTATTACACATTACTTTGTAGTGTATTTGTCTCTTTATGTCTCTGGAACTCCCTCATCCTCTTTTATTTTGAGTTCATTAAACTGTGTATCATATCTTTCTGTATATCTCAGGAATCATTTATTTTTAATAATACCTAGTAAGCCATCGGTAAAGACCCTTTAAATAGCATTGTGATTAAGACAACAAATATTGGCATTTATTATTTTACTAATCAGAATTACAATATTTTACTACTAGTGATAAGGAAAACTTGAGTAGAATATAAAATAATATGCTGATATTAGAAGGAACATTAGAACCTCTGTAGCCTAGTTTCCTTATTTAACAGGTGAGGACCTAAAAAATCTTATATGATTTGAGAAAAGAATGCCTTGTGTATTAGTTTGCTAGGGCTGACATAAAGAAGTACTACAAACTGGGTGGCTTAAACAACAGATATCTATTTTGCCACAATTCTGTAGATTAGAAGTCTGAAATCAAGGTGTTGACAGAGTTTTTTCTCTAAGGCCGCTCTTCTTGACTGATGGGTGGCTGTCTTCTCTCTGTGTCTTCACATGGTCTTTCCCCTGTTCATGTACATGTCTTAATCTCTTCTTCTTATAAGGATGCCAGTCAAATTGAATTAAGATCCATCCACACAACCTTAGTGTAACTTGCCTCTTCAAAGACACTATATCCAAATACAGTTACATTGTGAGGTACTGTGGGATTAAGATTCGAACCCTTGAATTTTAGATGGATATAGTTCAGCCTATAACATATAGTTAGCAGATAGTTTCTACTGGAATAAAATTTAATTTATTTGAATTATAGAACTACTATATACTTATTACATTTCCACACCAAAGTTTGTAAATAGAATTCCAAAACAATCAAAATAGAACAAAAGCAATATACTGTGAAAAACAAGTGTGACCTCTAATATCAAGTTTAGAGGATACATGGAACACAGATCTGTAAACATATCAAAGCAGACAAGAAAATGTTGAAATGAAAATAATAAGGGTAGTTGACATTTTCAGATGTTAAAATATAAGTTAAAAAATAAGTAAAGCATAATTAAAAGAGTTTGGCATTATCATAGAAAGTTAAAAAAAAATCAATGGAAGAGTAAATAATACCCAAATAGAGACCTAATAATATATTGGTATTAAATTTTATACATATACATATATATATATATATATATATATATATGTATGTATGTATGTATAAAATATTACTTTTCATCCATGGGAAAAAATATGGCACTTCAACAAATGTTGGGACAAATGGTACTTAGAAAAAAATACCCTGCTTCACAGCCTAAATAAAATTAAATTTCATTTGTGTTAAGTAAATTAAATAATTTACCTACAAAGAGAAATCACAAAGTTAAAAAATAATAACTTGTACAAAAAACAATCAAAGCTATGCACTTATGATATATAAAAGGCCTATAGAAGATCTCAATAGTTTTTGTTTTTGTTTTTCTAATGATAACTCAGCAACAAAATGTGTATGTGCTTGCCAAGAACTGTAGATCACCAATGGGTTGTGTGGACAAATCTTTAATCTCTCCACCTGAATGATGATTAAACACATAAAAGGAAGTGACTGCTCACTTATTTTTATTATATATACCAAAGATTGGTTACAATGTTTATTACAATTATCTTAGTACTCATCTGGCAATTAATCTGTCTACTATATTTCTAATCTCCGTTAAAAGGACATGGCTTAAAAATTTGCACAATCTTATTGTATGTTGATAAACCTCAAAGTTTGAGTTAAACTGGAGTTTTTAGGGTTATCTATTTGGTTACAAAGTTAAATTTCCTTGAAAAAGAATGCAGTTTCTTTGGTTGGATAGGAAATGTAGACTATTGCTTTTTTGCTGGACAAGTACCAACCTCATGCCATTGCAGAATGGCCAGATGTGCTTGGTGTTCCAAATGGCTGTTTGTCAATTTGAAAGGTTTCAAAAAAGAAAAGGGGCTATCGTACTTTTTTTTTTTTTTNGAGGGGGACTTTGCTGACCACCCACACAAATTTTGTCTCCTTGACTTTGCTACTAGTAAAATATCATTTTACTTTTTGTTTGTTTTTTTTTCTTTTTTAACCTTTGGTCTTCTCTCAGTGCTATAATTCTGTTTGTGGGGGAAAAATAATTCTGATTAGATTAGCTCCCACTTTAGCATAGCCAGCCACTAGATAGTGGCACAAAAGAAATTTCAGCATCATTCATATATGCAGTTAGGTAATATAAAAGCAGTGGGTTAGATAACAGCTATGGATATAGAAAAGGCAGTTAACATGAAGATAAAATGAAAAATATAAAGCATCGGTCAATGCAAATTCCTTTTTTCAGGGTAAAAACAAAACAAAATGTTATATGACACTGCTTAAAGAGCTCAGACTTTGATGTCAAACAGAAGGAAGTTAACATACCATCGGCCTGCCATTACTAGCTAGCTCTGTGACCTTGAGCAACTTAATCTTGCTAACTTTTGTTTCTTCACTGATAAGTGTAATTAATCATGTATCTGCAAATATCTTCCCCCATTTAATTGGTGGCCTCTTTGTTTTATTGATGGTTTCCTTTGCTGTGCAGAAGCTTTTTAGTTTGATATAGTCCCATTCATTTATTTTTGTTTTTATTTACCTTGTCTTTAAGGTCAAATTCTTTAGGTCCACTCTGAACTCAAGATCCATAGTTTAGCACCTATGCTTTCCTCTATGCAATTTAATGTTTCAGGTCTTTTGTTTAGGTCTTTGATCCATTTTGAGTACATTTTGATATACAGTGACAGATAGCAGTCTACTTTCATTGTTTTGCACATGGCTTTCCAATTTTCCCAGCACCATTTACTGAAGAGGCTTTCTTGTCTCCATTGTATGTTTTTGGCTCCTTTGTTAAAAATTAACTGCCCATAAGAGACTAATATCCCAAATATACAAAGAACTCATACACTTCCACAACAATAAAAACAACCAATCCAATTTAAAAATGGGTGGAGGACATGAACAGACACTTCTCCCAAAAAGACAAACAGCAGACCAAAAGATACATGAAAAAAATGCTCAAGTTCACTAGCTATTAGTGAAATGCAAATCGAAACCACAATGAGCTACCACCTCACACCTGTTAGAATGGCTATCATTCACAAGTACTAACAAGTATTAGAGAGGGTGTAGAGAAAAAAGAACACCCATACACTGTTGGTGGGAGTGTAAATTGGTGCAGCCGCTATGGAAAATAATAGGGAGGTTCCTCAAAGGTGAGAATAGAATTACTGGGCCAGCTGAGTGGCTCAGTTGGTTAAGAGTTCGCTTAAGAGTGTGAGCTCTGAGCAACAGGGCTACCAGTTTGATTCCTGCATGCGCCCGAGCTGAGCTGCCACTGAGATGCCAATGGTTGGCAGGATGGCTCAGCTGGTAAATAACAAAAAAAAAAAAAGAAGAAGAAGAAGAAAAAAAAACTTTTTAAAAATCGAGTTACCATATGACCCAGCCATTCCTCTTCTGGGTATATACCCCAAAAATCTGAAAACATTTATCTATAAAGATATATGTGTTCCCATGTTCATTGCAGCTTTATTTATGGTGGCCAAGGCATGGGAAAAACCAGTGTCCTTTGATAGATGATTGGATAAAGAAGATGTGGTAGATTTATATATATATATATATATATATATATATATTTATATATATATATATATATATATATTTATATTTATATATATATATATATGTATATATATATATATAACGGAGTATTACTTGGCCATAAGAAAAGATGAAATATTACCATTTGCAACAACGTGGATGGATCTTGACATTATCTTGCTAAGCGAAATAAGTCAGACAGAAAAAATTGAGAAATTTATATGTCACATATGACTTTATTCATATGTGAGATATAAAACTCAAAAAACAAGACAAACAAAGAAACAAAAACTCATAGACAATAAAACAGTTTAGTGGTTACTAGAGGGTAAGTGGGGAGAAGGGGTAGTGGAAGAAAGAAAAGGGGTAAATAGTATATGGTGATGGAAGGAGAACTGACACTGGGTGGTGAACACATGATGCAATATATAGATGATGTATTATAAAAATGTACACTTGAAACCTACATAATTTTACTAAGCAATGTCACCCCAATAAATTTAATAAATAAAAAAAGAAATCAATCATATGTCATCGTGTTTTGAAGGGGTTGATGATAGATATCATGAGACATAAATTGCTGCATCCACCATATGGATATAGACATTAGAACACATATTAGTTGCTAATTTCACTATTATTATAATAATTATCACTACTATTAAAAGCAGACTCATAGGGCTGAATACCATTAGTCATTATTTAAAATTGTTACCACACTTTTAAGATCTTTTTTACCAGAAGATGTTTATCCTCACTGAAAAAGAACCTCCATATAATAAAATATCTAATGGTGTCTCAGGATGAATTAATCATAGTGTCATTCAGCTGAATTACCAGCAACAAACACTAAAAACCATATTATTCTGGCAAGTTTTTTTTACTTTCATATAGAACCATTGTAAGGTATCATCAGATGCCCTGTAGTCATTACAATATAAGTTCTCATTCCCCTGAGCCGGCCGTGTTGCACGTTGGTTAAGAGTTGGCTTGGTAGGCCAGCTCTGAGCAGCAGGGCCGCAGGTTTGGATCCCACATTAGGGCCAGTGATGCTGCGCCCTCTACAGCTAAGATGGTGAACAACAGCTCGACCTGTAGCTGGGCTGCCATGAGTTGCCTGAGACAGCGTGGGCTGGCCAGCAGCTGGCCTGTGAGCTGCTGTGAGCCACTGTGAGCGGCCGTCCAGTGGTCAGCAACCAATTGCCCCACCCAGGAAGAGCGCAATGATAATACCAACATGGGCCAGTGAAGTGACATCCTCCACAACTAGACTGAAGAACAAAAGGACAGCAACTTGTCTGTTTCCCCTTCCCCAATTCCCTAATGAAATCTTTAAAAAGAAAAAAAAAATTCTCATTCCCCTATGAAAACATTGAAGTGTTAGTTGAAATAATTGCTTTTGTAATGCTACAAATTAAAGTTTGCTTTTCTTAATACATTTTTTACTTAAAAATATATTGGACAGAGATTTTTGTACATAAGAATGCTTGAGCAAAAATAACAAAAAAGGTTTCGTAAATTTATAGAGGTATTGCACAGCAATACACACAAACACACGTACCACAAACACACACACACACACACACACACACACACACAAACTCTAGTATACAAGCTGTGATTGTCAGCATTTCTTTATGGTTCTCATTTGCTTACATCCAAAGATGAATCAAAAATAACTAAGCGAGAGAGGTTAAATATTCTTGTTTCAGAAATCACTAAAAACATGTATCTGTAAAAATCCAATTCTACAGTTACATGCTATTCTGATAAATCAGTCCTCCACATTGAAATACTGGAATTTCCTGATCCTGATATATTCTGATAATAAATGCTAATTATGATGAGCACTATTAGGTACTGAAAATATAAAATGTCATGATATATACATTTCACACATATTCATGTGTCTCCAACAAAACCTATTTAGTGACTTGCCCTGTTGTAACATGGTACCATTCCATTTACTTTGTTTCTGCCTTTTTCTATGGTCTGGGTCCTTGCCCTTGTTTGGTAACTGAATTTCTGCCTGTTCTCTGCTGCCTGAAATTCTGATTTGATGTGCTTACTTTTTCCCAAAGTGGAAAATGTTTAAATCAATAAAACTCCTGGTATCCAGCATAATGATGGAATAAAATCTTCTTCTGTTTAACAGTAAGTTACCTACATTACTATATAAATTCTCAGCTTTCCTCAGTTCCTAAATTCTACAGTCCTGTCTTTGATGCTTATAGAGATCAACTCTGTTATCTGCTGCCAATATACCCTTATCATCTCTTACTCCCTGCCGAACTGAATTTCCACACATTTCTGTTTTCAGATATTTCTGTCACCATATGTCACCTGATACTAGGATTGTGAATTGCTTTTTTAGTGTTCTAGATACCATTATATGTTCAAGTTACTCTCATCATATAAAATCCTTTCCTGGCTCTGCATTCTTGTCTAAATGTTATCTATTCTCTCTCCTTTCTTCATCATCCATATTTTTAACAAGGTAGATTAACTACACTTTCTCATCTCTAGGTTAACCCTATGCCCTGGGTTGGCTAAAGTAGTTCTGATTATATCTGTTTACCTGATAAAGTGGTTGCTAGCTCTCACTGTCACTTTCAACATTTTCTGATTTAGATGGTAAAATTTATTCTCACCCTACTTACTCAATGTACTCCATAAACCATTATATAGTGAGGATTTTGTCCTCACTAGCATGTGGAACTTTGATCACTAAAGTTACCAAAGATTCACATTTGCCAATGACAAACAACCTTCAGTCTTTATCTTACCAGGTCCTCTTCACTTGGCACCCGTTACCATTCCCTCCTTCATAAACCTCTCATCTCCTAGAGTTCATGATTTTACATGATCCTCATTCCTCTATCTCTCTGTCCATTTCTTCTAGTTCCCCCTTGATTACACTACTTCTTCTCCTGGTCCCTTAAATATTAATATTGGCCAACATTCTTTTTATCACCACACTGCTCTTGTGGATATTTTCCTAAGATGATTCCATGACATTTCTCATTCCAATTACCACCAATATGCAGATGATTCAAAATTAGTATCCCCAAATGCTTCCCTGCTCCATCTCTCCTCTACCAAATTTTATAGGACTATTTCATATATCTGCCCATGTCCCTTCAGTAATAATATTGTGCTAGGCTATTAATACAGTATTACCATCATCCACCTATCTTCAGATTTAACCCATTAAAACTTGAGGGTTGTTAGTTGGGAGGGGGTGGGGATGAAGGAGAAGGGGAAGGGATGAGACAATACAAATTGGTAATTGTAATATGGCCTCAGGGATAGAAATAGACAGTCTGAGGAATATAATCTATAATGTTGTAAGTATTTCTTAGGGGGCCAGATGGACCCACGTCCTTTTGGGGAGTCCACTTCATAGTCGATGTAGAGGCCTGACCACCGCATTGTATTTCTGAAACTGATGTTGAATAATACTATGTCAACTATAATTATATATATACATATAGTCACGGGACATGGAGTAGAGAGCGGGAACAGATTCAATGGAATTGTAATAGATAAGCATGATATCGGGGGTGGGAGGGCAATAGATGGGGGAGGGGGGTTGTTACCTGGTGAGGGTGAAAAGGGTAACTATTGTATTGTTCTGTACACCTGAAACTAACAATAAAAAAAAATAGTTGTCTTCTAACTAAAATGAAAGCATATCATTCCTGCCTAAAATGTTTCAGTCTTTTTTAAACTTATTTCTGAAATCTAATTTCTTATAAGGACAAATAAGGTTCTTTCTTATAAGAACTTGTCTACTTTTTCAGCCTTCTCTTGTCTCCCCACATGTTTTACCTTAAATTTTGTCTGACAACACAAAGAACCACCTATATTTTGCCATACACTCTAGGTTGTTTCTGATCCCCATGATTTCATTTTTGTGTTTCCTTCTTCCTAGATAGCTAGTCAAATAACGAACACTTACTTACCCTTTAATACTAAGCCCAGACCTCACATAATCAAGAGCCATCTTGAGCTCTTCATGATCAGTTAGATGCCTTTTTAATTGACCCCCCACCCTATTCAACCCCAAGGTATAATCTCTGCCATGACCTTGCCCCAAACGCGTTGCATATGCATGTTCATTAGCAGGCTTACTATACTGTTTCTGTGTCCATTTCTTCAATGGACAAATGGCAGTTCTTTCAGGGAGACACCACGTCTCCTCTGTTTTCTTTCTTTCTTTTTTTCAGCACCATAGGAGTTGCTTTTTAATTATGACTAGAGATCTGTCTTCTTTCTTGTGCTAACATACGCAACAGTGGCTGCAGCTGCAGCAGAAGCATCTATAACAATAAACTGTATTTCCTCCTTGAGAATTATAAGAAATTAGAGAATCTATAATATTGAATAAATTTCCCAGAATCAAATATTAAATTTTTTCAGAAACCTTTAATTATATTTCAAGTTGTTTGGAGTATTGTTTCATTAAAAATTAGTAACAGTATATTATTTTCAATCATGAATATCTGACCCAAGGATTGTATCAGGTCTGAGCTTAGAATTTTATAAGGTGATAATAGATTTGCATTAATGTAAACCAATAGAAAAATAACTTCTGTTGACTTAATGTAGCCCAGAATTTAAATTTTGGTCATATTCACGATGAATTTTTTTTTTTTTTTTAGCTGAGCCATCCTGCCATCTGTTGACAGCTCAGCGGCAGCTCAGCTCGGGCCGGGACTCGAACCACTGTTGCTCAGAGCTCAAACTTGATGAATTATTTTAATTGAAAATACTATGTTTTTCACAGTGAGGTTTTCTACAAAATACTTTATTATGCTTAAAATGTTTTCTATTACAAGGGCAAATATCAGTTTTTAATACATGCTACTTTGGGTGAGAAATTTGGATTCTGGATAAGTAGAATAACATATCACATTAAAATGTTTATGGCAATTTTTACTCCCTAGAGAGAAAAATGTCCTCAATTTATTAGATATACTTCTTATTAGTTGTAATTAGCCATTTTCTTCCAACGTTTGAAATCAGTTTTTCTAATTGTTTCTCTTAAATTTGAACCTTTTAAGAATGAAATCCACCATTATCTTAGACATCATTAAATGTTAATATTATATACAGGTACAAAATTACACTAGCTCAATGTGTATCAGATACTTCTATGAGGGTGTTTGAATTCATACAGGAATTGTATATATTCTCAATGGGAAATTCATTATTTTTCATGTTAGAAATAAGAGTGATTTGGTCCATGTACTATTTACTGCTATGTTCCATTTAAAAAAATATGCAGACTACCTAATATTAAAGCATTGCTATGTACACAAATTTTCTTGCATTGTTTTGATAAATTATAAGACCTTTGGTAAATTAATGCCTCATTGTTTTAATAAACTAAAAATGCATATTAACTCTGATTTTGGGGGAGATAGGGATAGACTGAAACACGGAGGTGGTAATCTAACATAATCTCTTAATAAAAATTGAGTAATGCCTATGATGCTATTTGATTTGTATCACACCCTAATAGTTTTACTTAGCAATGTGTACATGAGTAAGGAACACTAGATAATGAGCTGTGGCATTTAGGCTCCTGATGCAACTTAGAGATGCTCTGTTAGGTAAACAGCAACAAGCCAAACTACCTGAGCAGTGGGATACTGCTATAACCTTTAAGAATGTTTTAACTGTGATGCCCACATTTTCTCCTATAAAAGGACTGGGACATGGAAAAGGAGAGATATTATTAGTTGTTCATTCATGGACTTCATTCTACTCACTTTAAGGAGCAGATGATTTCGGGAATAGATGGCTTCAACTTTCAGGATTAGCTATCATGTCCAATGCAACTGAATTTTTCAGTTGTTCAGATAAAAAAATCTTGGAGACATTCCTGACTCTTCTCTCACAATAACTTATCTACTTTCAAAATCCAATTTATAATCACATTATTTCACATCACCTTCACTACTAGCACTATTTTACAAGCCAGTAAAATCTCTTGCTTAGATTATTGAAATATCTTCTAAAGTGTCCCATATTTCTACCCTTGCTTGTCCCTTTACTGTCTTCCTCCAATGCAGCAATCAGAGTCATCCTTTTAACACAAAGTTCAGATCATGACACTTCTGTGCTCAATGCCTTCCATTTTACTCTGAGTAAAGCAGTGGCATACCAATTCCTTATAATGCCCTGCAGAACCTGTATCAGTTTTCTATTGTTCTGTAATATTCAGTAGGCTTAAAACTACATACATTTATTATCTCACAACTTCCCTGGGCCAGGTGTCCGGATACCAGCTTATCTGGGTTCTTTGTTTCAGATCTCACCAGGCTGCAATCCTGATGCTGACCAGGGCTTTAGTTGCATCAGTGGTTTGACTAGGGAAAGATCTGCTTCCAAGCTCCCTCTTGTTGTTGGCAGAATTCACCTCTGGTTTGTTGGTGGTTTCAGGACTGAGGTCTTTCTTTTCATTTTGGCTGTCAGAAGCACGTCACTCTGCATTTTTAGAGGTCACCTACTATTCCTTGTCATGTTGCCATCTTCACAGGCCTTCTCAAAACATGACAGCTTATTTCTTCAAAGTCAACAATGGAGGAGAATCTCTAGTGTATTTGTGATTTCATATAGGTATAAAATCACACTGTAATCATGGGAGTGACATCCCACCATCTTTGCCATTTCTATAATGAGAAGCAAGTGACAGGTCCCAGCCGCATTCAAGGAGAGGGAATTTACACAGGGAGTGAATATGGCGGCCACCACAGTGTCTATCCATGACAAGCCCCTACATGATGTCCCCACTAATGGCTTCTCTGACTTCATCTTCTCACACTCTGTTTCTCGTGAGCACTGTGCTCCACATAACCTGGTCCCTTTGCTGTTCCTTAACTCACAAAGCAAACTGCAGCTTCACAGCCTTCACGCTTACGCTTCTCTCTGGTGGAAAAGCTCTTTCTCAGGAAAGAAATGCACAGGACAGGCACCTGTTCTGCCCTTACATCTGTCCTCAAATGCAAGCTTACCAGGTAGGACATTCCTGACGACCCTATAAAATGCAGCCCCCCTATCCTCCTCACCGTAGCCCTGCAATATGTTTCTTCATAGAATACATCACCACTTGATATTTCATTTATTTTTATTCCGTATCTTTTTTTTCCCATATCTTCTCTCACATCATCGTGAAAGTACAAAATTTTTGTTTACTATTCAATTCTTAGCACCGGGAACTGAGCCTGTTGTGCACTTATCAAGGAAGATTTCAATAAATATGTGTACAGTGGATTAATGGATTGTTCTGCTTTCTAAATAGGCGCTGAATCGGATCAAAACAAAATGTCATTTCTGAGAGAGAATAAGATTTCAACAAACAGTCCACAATACAGAAAAAAGAAAAAAAAAGAATCTTACTTTGGGTTATTTGATATTTGTCTATATTGTGTGTGAATTTGATTGATGCTTTTTAATTTTATCATCTATATATAGGACTTATTCACTGTGCATTTAATCTGGTACTAAGACCCTTGCTGGAAGGAAGGCAGGAAAGCTGTGGCTCTTCGTGGAGATCTACTCAGGAAACTTCGCAGGAGGTCTTCCACAAAACAGGGGTTTAATCAATCTTCACTGAAATAAATAGGGCGTAAGATAGCCTACTTGCAGCTCTGCTGTCTGTGACCTTCAATCAGCTGGACATGATACAAAGTGGCCACATGGGGCTGTGGACTATTCCTACTTTTTAATCACACTGATTATTAAACAATAGTTATTCATATAGACCACTGTTTCAAAAATGTTGCTACATGGTTAAAAGTGTTGCTCTATTATTGTCTATTACTTGAATACAATTCAAGAGGAGTTTGTTGGTCTTGCAGACTTAGGTTTAGAGCTGTTTGTTTCATTTTTCAGGAAAACCCCATAATTCCTGAGAAAACTTTATCAAGTATACATATGCAAATACGCACATCCAAACAAAATAAGACGGGATTTTAAAGGGAAGGAATATTGTGCTAATGAGGCCAACCGAATTCAATGTTTGATTTGGCAATAAAAAGGGATCCGGAAAGAAATAACTGGGATCAAGGTTATGAATACAGAGGAGATTAAATCAAAGTATAAATGCATGATGGGTCAAGATATTAGAATATGTTGCCAAAACATATTTCCTGCAGAAAAATGAAGATCTGTTTTCATATTAAAATTACCCATACAAAGGGATATAATAATACTACAAAGCAGACATGATTATGAATTTGATTTAATTATAGCTGATATTGGAGCTATCTTGCCATATGAAGAAAGAGGATGAGTGCTACATTTTTCTTAAGATTATCAAGGAAGGGAGAAAAGCAATTAACATTACCATAATTACAGCACAATCTTCTGATAAGAGGTTACTATCAGTAATCAACAGGACCCCTGATGCTCTGTTTCATTTAGTGTACTAGTATGTCTCAAAAATTGGCTTTTATGGCATAAAACCCAATAGACCATTTGAATCTGTTCTGTGTGAAAAAAAAAATCAACTAAACTTAATATTTAAGTCTTTACCTTGGGAAAAGACACTGTCATATGCTGTGGAGATTTTTTAATGGCTTCAACATTTTGAAGGAAGATTTGGCAGTACCTATCCAGGTAAGGATAACCTTACCCCAACAACTGCACTGTTATAAATATTTTCCACAAATTCACTAAAGAATGAAAAAAAATTTAATTTCTTTCAGCATTGATTGTAATAAAGAAAAGCTAAAACCAACCTAAATGACCATCAATTTGGAGAAGACATAAAATATACAAATAAACTATGAAATATTATACAATATTTCTAGGAATAAGGTAAAATTTAATGTGCTGATATGGAACTACTCGTATATTAGGTGGTAAAAACAAGGCATGTTGCAATATAAGTCTGTAAAATATAATCACTCGTATATATTTAAATGTATGTGCATACATATTTTAAGATTTGTATATATAGAGGGTGCCAAAAAATATATACACACAATTTAAGGAAAAAACTGTATTAAATTTGTAATACTTAATATATACCGATAACAAAAGATGAATACAAGTCACATTTTACTTCTGCAATTACAAGAGGTGCTCAAAGAAGTTACCATAAGCATAATTTTAATACAGTTTTTTCCTTTCTTAAACTGTGTATACATTTTTTGGCACCCTTTGTATTATATATCTATAAATCTTAAAATATGTATGTACATACTTAGAGCTAGAAGGGACACTATGTGGGTTGTGAAATATTGACTTCTTTGATTCAAATGCTACTTTTGTGATATTAGAAAAGTTTCTTAATCTTCCTGAGTGACAGATCTCCATATGTAATATAAAGTACACAATTTAATATAATGTAAAATTAAAACAATAATATTTACTCAGGATTGATTTTGAAGATTAATTAGTGTCTGTATGCTTCCAGAACATTGCTTGTAACGTTATAAACATGCAATAGAAATAAAAACTCATTATCATCACCATCACCGTGGATCCTTTACCATTATCATCATTTTCACACGTGTGTATATGATATTAGGGGTTTAACATTTAAAATATTAAATGGTAAACACATTTTAAAATATAATATAAATGAGGAAATTAAGTTATTCTTGAAATGCACTTCATATGTATATATTAGTTTGCTAGGACTACCACAACCAATACCACAGACAGGGTGTCTTAAACAACAGAAATTAATTTTTTCACAATTCTGTAAGCTAAAAGCCTGAAACCAAGTTGCTGACAGGGTTGATTACTTCTAAGAGGCATGAGGGAAGGATCTGTTCCAGTCTTTTCTCCTGGGCTTAAAGATGGACATCTTCTACCTGTGTCTTTACATCATTTTCCCTTTGCACGTGCCTGTGTCCAAATCTCCTCTCCTTATGAGGACATTGGCCCTATTCAATTAGACTCACAATAATGACTTTATTTTACTTTAAATATCACTGTAAAGACCCTATCTCCAGAAAGTTCCCATTCTAAAGTGGGGTTAGTATTGTACTTTACTGAATGAATGTCAGTGGGCAGGGGGAAGAGGGGAAGAAATTCAGCCCCTAATAACTTCCTACTTGCTAAACTCTCTCTTGTTCATCATATATATATTATATATATACAGGGTATATATATAATATATATATAAATTTGTATATATATTATTGAAATATATATAAAATATATAAAATTTATATTATAAATTTATAATTTTATATTATAATTTATTATATAATTATATTATATATAATAATATAAAATTTATATTATAAGCTATATATAATATATAAGTATATATATGATATATATGATATATATTTATCATATATATATATATAATTTAACTCTTTTAGAAACAGTAATCACAAAATGAGGGAGGAAAGTCATTTTATTTATCTTTGGAACTTCCATGATTAGCTCAGTTATAGTGGGAGCTGAGAGCTCAATGGATTTTTGTTTTGTAGTAGTTGGGGCAGAGTATCTTATTGAAAATCTAACTTTCTGTTTTTAAGAAAGGTACTACCAGATCTCCTTTCTTCTCACCTGGAGGGTAACATTAGCAAACTGTGTATGAGGTCCCCTCTCTTTTACTAAAGGATGATGAATAGGCCTTTCGTGTTTCTAAGGCTTGAATCCTCCTTATCTCTGCGCATGGCATAGTGTGTGTATGTGTAGGTTGTGTGTGTAAGTGTGTGTGTGTGTGTGTGTGTGTGTGTGTGTGTGTGTGGTGTGTTTCTAAAATACAAACACTTCTTACAGGTGTGATGGCTATAAGTCCTGTTTTACAGACAAAAATCCAAAATTACACCTGTTGTCCTAAGAAATGATGAATAGGATCCCTTTTCACTTTCAAAAGTGTCCTGATTAAGGCAATGAATTATATGGCCACCTAAAGTCACAGATAACCAAACCCAATTGTCTTAGAAATTGAGCTGAAAAGCTCTTTATATGTCAAGGGGTGAGAAAGAAGGTAGCAAAATTTTGTGTTCTAAGACACTGAAAAACCATAAATTTTCTGCCTTATAAATTCTATCATAATCTGTGAGCTAAATACCCCCTGAGGAATTATCTGGGTTTGATAATGGCTCCAGATAAAGGTAAGGGAGCTTAAACAAAAGGTTTAAATTCTCAGTAGCTCAGTTTTCTCATTAATAAAATGAGATAATTATGCTAATTTATTTGTTTTATTATTTTTGTTTCTCTGAGACAAATTTTAAATGCAAGTAAGTACCCAGATCTTAGGTGAGTTTTGGTGAATGTGCATACCATGTAAACTCCATGCAAATCAACAACTAAAATATTTACATCAACCCAGGTTAGTCCCTTGTATAATCTCACAATCAGTTTCCTTCCCTGATAGGCAACCACGACTCTAATTTCTACCAACATAGATTTTGTTTGCCTGCTTTTTACCTTAATATGAACTTCTTATGGATCATATGGTAAGAACTTTTTTGTGGGTGGCTTCTTTTGCTTAACATGCTGTTATTGAGATAGTTATGTCGTTTGTGGCTCATTTCCTTTTATTGATGAGTAGTTTTACTATGTGAACATGACAATATGTTTTTACCACTTTCCTGTTCATGAATTTGTGGGTAGTTTTCATTTTGGGCTTTTTATTAATAAAGATGCTATAAGCATTCTTACAAAAGTCATTTTGTGATATTTTTATTGGTCTTGGGTAAAGTGAAATTGTTGGATCACAGGAAAGGCGCACGTTTAACTTTAAACTGCCAATTTTGTAAAGTGATTGCATCATCTTTCATTTGCATCAGAATTAGATGCGATTTCCACCTTCTCCACAATGTCATCAACATTTGGTTTTATTAGGCTTTTCAATTTTAGTCATTTCAGGGAGTGTGTAGTGTGT
This sequence comes from Hipposideros armiger, assembly GCF_001890085.2. NCBI lineage: Eukaryota > Metazoa > Chordata > Mammalia > Chiroptera > Hipposideridae > Hipposideros > Hipposideros armiger. The sequence continues at coordinate 1,392,132 of NW_017731812.1, read as the reverse complement.
AGTGGTATCTCATTGTGGTATAGTTTGAATTTCCAAGATGACTAATGATGAAGAGAAAATTTACTGGCTGATTAGGAGCAGTGCATCTTTTTCAGTGAGGAGTCTGTTCAAGTGGATTGCCCCTTGTGATGGTTAATTTTAGGTGTCAACTTGACTGGTCCACTCAGTGCTCTAATATCTGGTTAAACATTTCTGGATGTGTCTGTGAGGCTGTTTCCAGAAGAAATTAGCATTTGAATTGGTCAACTGAGTAAAGCAGGTGACCCTACCCCATGTGGGTGGCATCAATTAATCCAGTGAGAACTTGAATTGAATAAAAAGGCAGAGGAAGGTTGAATTCCTTCTCTGGTTAACTACTGAGTTGAGATATTGCTCTCCTGCTCTTGGCACTCTTGGTCCTCAGGCCTTTAGACTCAGACTGGAATCTACACCGTCAGCTGTGTGGCTCTCAGGCCTTGGAATTACACCACTGACTTCCCTGAGTCCCCAGCCTGCAGACAGCCAGCTAGGGGACCTTTCAGCCTCTAACCACATTAGGTAATCTAAAATAACAAATCTCTTCCTCTATCTCTCTGTCTTTATGTCTCTGCCTCTTTATATGTGTGTGTATCATGCTGTTTCTGTTTATCTGGAAAACTCTAATACCTCCATTTATATGGATTTTTTTCCTTTCATAAGTGATGTGAAAGGGTTGTTTATATATTCTAGATACAAGTCCTGGAATAGAAATATATATATATATATCACAAATATTTGCTCAGTTTGTGGTCTGTGTTTTTATTTTTCAAATGGTAACTTTTGATGAGTTATCATTTTGATGGAGTATAGTATATAAATTTTTAAATTTTACCTTTAGAATTTTATGTTCTTCCTCTAAGATAAGTTTCCCTACCCCAAAGCAGTAAAGACATATTTTTATGCTTTACTCTAAAAGCTTTATATCTAAAAACAATATTTGTAGTTGGTATAAAACAGGGATTGAGATACATATTTTTCTGCACTGATATCCAGTATTTTTTGTTGAAAAACCTTTCTCTTCACCTTTTAAATTGTCCCACTTTGATGCTGGTTTTTGGGGTTTTTTTTGTATATTTTCTGTTCCATTGATAGTATTGTCTCTGCTAATGCGTGTACCACACTTTTGATTACTAACACTCTATTGTAAGTCATGAAATCATGTAGAGTAAGTCTTCCATCTTTTTTCTTTCAAAATTGTTCTTGCTATTTAGAAACTTTTGCAATTCTCTGTAAGTTTTATAATTAGCTGTCAATTTCTATCAAAATAATTTTCATATTTTGGTTGTATTGTATTAAATTTGTATATCAATTTAGGAAGAAATAGCTTTTTAACTATCCATGCATATGACATATTTCTCCACTTATTTAGTCTTTATTATAAAGGTCTTGCATGGCTTTTGATGAATCTACTCCTTGGTATTTTATTTTCCTTTGGTGCTAAAAATATATTTCTTTCATTTTATGGTAATTTGATCCAAAGACAGAGAAATAAATTAAAATTTGGTATATTGACCTTGTATTCTCTGACCTTGCTAAATTTGTTGCTTAGTTTTAGTAGTTGTTTTAAAATTCATTAAGATTTGTTAAAATAAACAACCATGTGATTTGTGACTAGACTTCTATTTTTAATTTATCTTTCCATTTATTGCACTGCATGCCAACTACAGCATTAGATAAAGTTGTAAGGAAAGTTGTTTTTGCCTTTTTCCTGATCTAATGGGGATGTATTGAGTATTTCACACTAATGTAAATGTTATTGTGGGTTTCCACAGACACTGCTAATTGTATTCAAAAAATTCCCTTCCATTCAAAGTTTGCTGAATTTTTTATTTTAAATTGGTGTTGTTTTTGACAGGTGCTTTTCCATCATCTTTTGTAATGAGAGTGTGTGTGTGTGTGTGTGTGTGTGCGCGCTCGCGCAGTGCGCGCGCACACACATTTGCATACACGCATATATATATATATATATTTTTTTTTCCTATTTCCTTTTAATGAAGTGAATTACTTTGATTTTTCAACATTAAACCAACTTTGAATTTCTAGGATAAATCTCTTTTATTACTTAACATACTTTTATCTTGTGTCAAACTTGATTTTTCCTTTGCCCTATTTTACTTTCTACATACTACTGGGTTATGCTGCTGGCACTTTGCTATAAATATTTGCATCTATATTCATGAGGGTTATTGGTGTGTAATTTTTATTTATTTTAGTGTCTCTGTCAGTTTTAGGATCAGGATTATATGATCTTACAACATTGATTGCAAATTGTTTACGTCTATTTTCTGAAGTTTAAGAGTGCTATATATCTTCCTTAAATGCTTGAAATAGTTTATCAACAAAAACTTTTAGGGCTGAAATTTTAGAAAGTTAAATATGTGATTAAAATTTCCTTATCAAATTTCTTGGCATATATTTGTTCATAATATTTATTATCTTTTTAGTGTGCATAAAATTTATAAAATTATTTCCACTTTTCTGCTATTGGGAAGTTTTTTCCATCCTTTTTCTTGTTGAATCTTGATAAGATTTTATTGATTTTGTAAAGAACAAATGTTTAGCTTGTTCAATTTTCTATTTTATATACTATTTTCTATTTCTGTTTACCTTTCTGACTTTTTTTTACTTCTTTGGATTTTATGTATAATTCACGAATATTTTTCTCCCTTATTAAAGCATAAAATATTGTATTGATCTTAAAGCTTTCTTCAAGTCTAATATAAGCTAGTAAAGTTAGATTCTTCCCTCTAAGACTACTTTATATGCATCCCCTAATTTTTGATATTTTATATTTTCTTCATAATTCTGATTGCAATAATGCAATTTTAAATTTTGTCTTATTATGTGATTCATGCACTTTGTAAGTGTACTTAAAATTTCCAATATATGAGCATTTTAAATATACCCTTTCATTTGGCCAGGTTACACAGTGTATAATATTACAGTCTTTCTAAATTATTGATACTTATTTAATGCTCTAATACATGTGCTATTTGGTGAATATTAGTCTAAAAAAAGGGGGTATTTTTCAGTTGCTAGGTGTACTTGCCTTACAAGTTACAATTGGGTCAAGGTGTTTGATAATGTAGTTAAGATCTGTATCTTTCCTGGCTTTTGTCCTTAGTGATTTCTATCAATTATTGAAAATGTTTGATAAATATTCAAACTATGTTTATGGATTTGTCTATTCATCTCTTCATTTCTGTCATTTTGCATTCTGTGTTTATGATTAATGTCTTCCTAATGAATAAATTCTCCTATCATTATGAGATGATCAACTTTATTTCTTGTACTACTCTTTGTCTTGGAGACTATCTCTAATATTGTAACCTCAATGGATTTCATAGCTTTATTGTTCCCGTGGGATATGTTATTTCACTTTTATACTTTCAACTTATCTGTGTATTGATATTTAAACTGAATTATTTAAGTAGCATAGGGTAGTACAAAGCTTTTAATCAATTCTGCCAACCTCTACCTTTTAACTAGAGTGTTCAATTCATTGATATTTAATGTAATTATAAACATGATTAGGTTTAATCCACCATTTTACTATCTTTTTTGTCTTCTTTGCAGTAATGTAAAATTTAAAGATAATATAAGTGTAGTCCTCTGTTTACCATACTTTTTGTCAGGTTATCTTGAGAGGACAATATGCAGTCTACAAGGAACTTATCTCCCTAAAAATCCTCTCTGCTTTGTCTTTTCATCCCTCCTCCCCATCAACACCTACAATCACTAAAATTTTACTGTCTATGAAGTTTTCCCTTTTCCAGAATGTCATATAGATGAAAGCATACAGTATGAAAGCTTTTCAAAATGAGTTATTTTATTTAAGTGTGTATTTAAGTTTCCTTCATTTCTTTTTATGGCTTCATGGCTGGATAGCTCTTTTTTTTTTTTTTTTTTTTTTTTTTTAGGTTTTGAACAATATTCCCTTGTCTGGATATATCACAGTTTATTTATCTATTAATCTACTGAAGAACATCTTATGGAAGGCTTCCAAGTTTTGGCAATTATGAATACAGCTACTATAAATATCTGAGTTAGGTTTTTGTGTGAATATAAATTTTAAATTCAATTGGGTAAATACCAAGGAGTGTAATTGCTGGATCATATAATAGAGTACACATAGTTTTCTAAGAACTGCCAAACTGTCTTTCAAAGTAATTATACCATTTTTCATAGCTAATATCAATGAATGAGAGTGCTAGTTACACCATATCCTTGTCAACATTAAGTTTTGTCATTGCTTTGGATTTTGGCCATTTTAATAGATATATAGTGGTATTGCTTTGTTGTTTTAATTGCAATTTTCAAGTGACAGATGATGGGAAAATTCTTTCATAAGCTTACTTGCCATCTGTATATATTCTTTGGTGGTCTGTCTGTTCAGTGCTTTGCCCATTTTAAAATCAGATAGTTTATATTTTTATTTTTCAGCTTTCAGATTTCTTCATGTATTTTGAATAACAATCTTTTATCAATGTGTCTTTAGCAAATATTTTCTCCCAGTCTGTTACTCTTCTTATTCTCTTGACATTGTCTTTCACAAACAAAAATTTTTAATTTTAATGAAGCCCAGAATAGCAATTATTTCTTTCTTAAATCTTGCATTTGATGTTGTATCTAAAAAGTCATTGTCATATCCAAGTTCATTTAGGCTTTTCTTCTAAGTTTTCTTCTAGGAATTTTAAAGTTTTATGTTTTACATTTAAGTCTATAATCCTGTTTGAGTTCATTTTTGTGAATGTTGTAAGATCCATGTCTACATTCTTTTTTTGCATGTGAATGTTTATGGTTCCAGCAACACTTATGAAGACGATTTTGCTCCATTACATTGCCCTTGGTGTTTATCAAACATCAGGTGACTATATTCATATGGAACTCTTTCTGGAATTTGTAAGATATTTTATTGAGATATTTGACTATACTTTCACTAATATTACACTATCTTAATTACTGTAGCTTTATACTAACTCTTGAAGTAGAATAGTGTCAGTCCTCCAATTTTTTTCATCTCTTTCAATATTGAATTGATTATTTTGGGTCTTTTTCATTCTCTTTCAAACTTTTAGAATCAGTTTGTTGCTATTCACAAAATAAATTGCTTGAATTTTTATTCGTATTGCATTGAACCTATAGATCAAGTTGGGAAGAACTGACATCTTTACGATGTTGAGTCTTGCTATCTATGAACATGGAATATCTCTATTTATTTAGTTTGTTTTTATATCTTTTATCAGAGTTTTATAGTTTTTTTATAAATTTATGCCTATTTTGTTACATTTATACCTAAATATTTTATTTTTAGGCAACTAATGCAAATGGTATTGTGTTTTTAATTTCAAATTCCACTTGTTTATTGCTAGTATAAAAAAAGATTGACTTGTATATTAACTTTGTATCTTATAACCATGGTATGCTATATATGCTATAATCATTTATTAGTTCTGGGAGTTTGTTTATTTTTTCTTTTTGTCAACACTTATGTATTCCACATTCCACACATGGTTAATCATATCCACTGTGTCAAAAAAAAAAAAAAAGGTTTTTTTCTTCCTTCCCATTTTGTATGCATTTTATTTCCTTTGTCTTATTGCATTAGCTATGATGCAATATGATTCAGTATAATGTTGAAAAGCAATGGTGAGAGGAGACATCCTTGCTTTGTTCCTGATCTTTGTGGAAAAGCTTTGAGTCTTTTACCATTAAGTATGGTGGTAGCTGTAGGATTTTTGTAGATGATGTTTATCAGGATGAGGAGGTTCCGCTCTATCCCTAGTGTGCTGGAAGTTTTTATCCTGATTGGGTATTAGATTTTGACAATGCTTGTTTTGTATGTTTTGATAAGCTTATGTGACTTTTATTCTTAAGCCTACTGATGTGATAAATTACATGCATTGATTTTCAAACATTGAACTCCCTTGGTTATCTGGGATAAACCCACTTGATCATGGTGTATAATTGCTTTTACACATTATTAATTAGATTTGATTTTATAATTTTTTGAATATTTTTATATCTGTGTTTATAAGACATATTGGTCATGTGTGTGTGTGTGTGTGTGTGTGTGTGTGTGTGTGTGTTGTCTTTGTCTGATTTTGGCCTTAGGATAATGTTGGACTTATAGAATATGTAAGGAAGAATTTTTCCTTCTATTTTCTGAAAGAGATTGTAGGGAATTGGTATAATTTTTTTCTCCTTAAGTGTTTGATAGATTCAAGCAGTGAACCCATGTGGGCATGGTGCCTTATAGTTTACAAGGTGATTAATTATTGATTTAATTTATCTGTATCTATTTCTCTTATAGATGTAGGCCTGTATGCAGTGTTTATTTCTTTTTGTTAGTTTCAACAAATTGTGTCTTTTAAGGAATTGGTCTGCTTTCTCTATGTTATCAAAATTGTGTGCATAAAGGTCATAATATTCCTTTATTATCCTTTTAATGTCCGTGGGATATGTAGTGATAGCCCATCTTGCATTCATCTTCTCTCTTTAGTTCCTAGTCTTGCTAGAGACTTAACAATTTTACTTATCTTATTAACAAAACAGTTTTTGGTTTTGATAATATTCTCTATTGATTTCCTACATTCAATTTCTTTGATTTTTGCTCTAATAGTTATTTCTTTTTTTCTACTTACTTTAGATTTAATTTGCTCTTTTGTTTTAGTTTCTTAAGGTAAAAGCTTAGATTAGTGATTTTTGGTCTTTTTTCTATTCTTTTTTCTATTCTTATATATACATGCAATAATATAAATTTCCCTTTAAGCACCACTTTCACTACTTCCCAGAAGTTTTGATAAGTTGTATTTTTGTATTCATTTAATTTAATATATTTAAATTTTTCTCTTAAGATTTCTTCTTTGAACCATGTGCTATTTAGAAACATGTCTAGTTTCAAGCTATGGGGGATTTTCTAGTTATCTTTCTGATATTGGTTTCTAGTTTAATCCATTATGGTCTGAGAACAGACATGTTTTGTTTTTGTTTGTTTGTTAATTGTTAAGATGTGTTTATGATGCAGAATCTGGCTTATATTGGTGAATGTTTCATGAGGACTTGAGAAGAATGTGTATTCTGCTGTTGCTGAATAAAGTAGTCTATGGATGTCAATTATGTCCACTTGGCAGATGGTGTTAAGTTCAACTATATCCTGACTGACTTTCTGCTTGCTGAATCTCTCCACTTCTGATAGAGGGGTGTTAAACTCTGCAAGAATAATACTGGATTTATCTATATCTCTTTGCAGCTCTATCAGTTTTTTTCTCATGTATTTTGACACTGTTGTTAGGTGCATACATATTAAAGATTGTTATGTCTGTTTTGAGAATGAATCCCTTTACCATTATGTAATGCCCTGTTTATCCCTAATAAACTTCCTTCCAATGAAGTTCGCACTGTCTAAAATTATTATAGCTATTCCCACATTCTTTGATTACTATCAACATGCTATATCTTTCTCCATCCTTTTACCTTTAATCTATTTGTGTTATTATATTTAAATTGGGTTTCTCTTTGACATTATGCAGTTGGGTCTTGTTTTTTGATCCATTCTGGTAATCTCTGTTGTTTACTTAGTGTATTTAAACAATTGATGTTAAAAGTGAATATTGACATAATTGGAATAAAATCAACCATATTTGTTACTGTTTTCTATTTATAATTCTTTTTCTTTGTTCTTATTTTTGTGTTTCACACTTTTTTGTATCTTTTGTAGTTTTAACTGAGGATTTTGTATGATTTAAATTTACCTCCTTTCTTTGTATACTAATCATACTTCTTATTTCACTTTTTTTAATGGTTGCCCTAGAGTTTTAAATATACATTTATAAGCATTTCAAGTGATTAAACTGATTTGGGATACTGTTTTACTTAAAAATATTATTTACTCTAACCTACCTCAAAAAAAGTTTTAATGACTATAACTTACCTTTATAGTATAAAGACAAATTTGACTCAAAATATTTTCAAATTCATAAACATATTAAGGAGTTTAAGTAAAAGGCAATATGAGAGACAGAAATTTAGCAGAGAATACCTGTGAAAAACCTGAATATGCTCATAATCTTGCAAAAATGATGGACTGGTTCATACAGAATGAAGAAAAGATCCAATCAAATGTCGCTTACTTTGTGTTTCACTTCTCTTACAATCATAAAGAAGCAGCCAAAAAAATATGAACATATATGGCTTCAAAGATATAAGGAAGTTGGTTTAATCATTCACTTGTCAAATAGTATAAGTACTTATTACATTAATTATAATTAAAGGATTTAAAGGCTTCCATAAGATAATTTCTATAAATATGTTCGCTTCTTTAGTAAAAAATGGAGAAGAGAAGAAAAGCCTTTAGGGATTGGGGGAGGGTGTTGGGTGGGGGAATGGGGGGAGCATTGTTCAAAATTACAAAACAAGACACAGAAGAAGAATAAGGAGAATGAGGAGTGTAGAGAAAATACTCTGGATTTAAGGCCCAGCAATCTGTGTTTTAATTGGCCCTTCATATGATCCTGATGTATGAGTATGCTGAAGTTTGAGAAACACTGATTGAAATTAAAGAGAAAACCAAACAACTATGTTGGCAAATTTAGATGTTTGCCCAAGTTTGACAAGAAAGTATTAAAGTAGCGATTATCTAAAAGAAAAAGACAATTGCAAAAGAATAATTTCATTAATTACACAATAATGCAAATTTCACATTTGTCACATTGATTGTTTAGACTTCATTTACCAGCTATCCAAATGATCAGAAGGCCGCAGAGGCCAAAGAAAAATCTCTGAAAAACGTTGCAAGTGTGAGCAATTAGCAGCAAAACACAAGACATTGAAAGATGAACTCCTAGAATTGGTAAAAAAAAAAAGGGTCTGAGGGGATCGTGGAGGGAATTGATAGTGTCTGCTGAAGACACACTTACAGCTGAGTCTTAGGAAAAACAGGCTTGCTGATTGAAGGTTCTGAGTGGGTTTCCCATTTGCACAGTGTGCGCCAGATTTCTTATTCTGTGCTTATAGAATACCTTTTCCTACAATATGGCAAGCATTACTCTTGTGTATTATATATTGCACATTCGGTTGATGGAGAAAGACAAACTCTCTTAATTCCAAGACCAGAAATCCCAAGGAAGAACACATTGACCTTATTTTTTCAATTACAAATCTTTGACTCACCTTGTTCAACTGGAGGTCAAGGGGTGAGGTTGTGTGTAAGAATATGCCAACTCCCTTCGGGGTGATTAGAGTACATATGAAGAGAAAGATAGTTCCCAGAAGAAAGGGTTGATTCTGAGCAGTCGGTCCTATAATTCTAAACTGCACCACCAAGTGAAAATAATAAAGACTTTCTATGCAGAATGGGACCACCTCCTTTATAGCTCCTTTTTGATACCTAAATTGAGAGAGAAAACACAATTGAAAGTAATGATAAAGACTTAATTTCAGAAGTAATAACATTGTAAGTGTAGACAGGGGAAAAACAAGGCAAAAATCTGAATCTATGTAATGCTACAGGACGAAGAAGATAATTAAAATTTTTATTATTTCATAATACACATGTGTATATGTATATGCCCTGTAGGTATTAATATTTTTAAAATTTTCCCCTTGCTTAATTTTGAAATATTCTACTTTCTTGCACATGTAATAACTTGTTAAATAATTATGCATGCCTGTTTGCTTGCTTAATTATCAAGACAGATTTTTTAAAGGCTCATTTTTGGTTCTCTCAGTGGAAAGCAATGATTCAAATTGCTTTTACTATAAGAAAGTAATGAAATTTTATTTCCACACCAATGAAAATAACCAGTGTTTTTCTAAGGCATATATATATGTTGTAATTGCAAAAATACTGTCACATTTTTCTTCAATGACTGAAATTCCACTTGTAAAGTATTAATATTCATAAGATTTGAAGGATAGAAACAATAGAACCCTTCATAATTAAATTTGTTTAGTCCACACTGTTCTAAGCAAAATCCATCACTTAAACCATGCCCAGTGACTGACAATTTAAATTGTTTTACATAAATTAGATCAATTGCAAAATAGGAGTAAAATCAGAAATATATTTTGCAAAATGAAGAATGATTTCATTATAATGTTCTTCCCTATGGCACTCCCAAAAAGAAAATCATGCATCTCAGCACTTTAATACAAAGCATTACAAATAATAAATGACATACAACAGCTAGTAGATTCTATTCTATATGAATATTATATACAATGAATTAATAATATATTACCTATATTCTGTAATGAATTAAACGGAAGGAGGTAATTCTTTATGGATAAAGCCTATCTAAGTGCACGGTTTTGTGTGTTTCAGAAGTTTGGTCAAATGGTCAAGTCTGCTTATATTAATACTTATAATTTTATTTATGTAGCAAGTTTTCTCTTAAGACACTGTTATGCTTCAGTGTTTACAAGATGTAACTTTAAATATTTCTTATTAGAAATAGCCTCAGAGCCACAAACATGTCTTCTTAAATGTAAGTAAAATTCAGGAAAACCAATGACTTGAATCTGTGGATTTCTGTGAAAAGATCCAATGAACAACCAATAGGTTTTCTTTTAAATAAACTTTACTTTTTAGAATAATTTTAGATATACAGAAAATCACAAAGCTACGACAGAGTTTCTATATGTCCTGTAGCCTGCTTTTCCTATTGTTAGAATTATTACCTAAGTTTCTCCAAATAATAGTCTTTCCTCAGATATAGAACTAACTTTCAATCCTCAGGGTTGTAGCTCTAAGTTTGTTTGTTTTTTAGCCTTATCCTGGTTTTTTCCTCAGATACCCATAACTTATCAGTATCTTAGTGATTGTGGATTGTTCTTCTAGGTCAACACTTAGATGACTCAAGTCTAACGTTGATTGAGATCCAGTATGTTTTCTGTGCAGTAATTAATTAAGAATCAAAAATCCCATTTGGCAAATCAGGGATCCGAGGCTCAGTAGAAACTTTTTATACTTGCAAATGGAATATTTTTTTTGTTTTTAATTTCAAATTTATGTTCTTTCCACTTACAGCATGCTGCTTCTGGCATATTTATGTATTCCATGCTGTGACTCTTACTATATAATAGAATGTAGCATTCACTAGAACAAAGAAGTGCAGACATTATAAAACCAAAGTGAATGTTCACTTCAGAGACACGACATGCAGGTACCAATTCTTACACTAACCAGTTTAGTAATATTGGTCCAGTTATTTAAGCACTTTTTGTAATGCCTGTTTTCTCTCTATCTTAACACTTGATCCTTTAAATAGGAATTGGAAAATACTTTCTTAGCCTGATAATGAATACTGTAGGCTTTGGGGGAAGATCATCTTTTTCGCAACCATTGGACTGTGCTCTTGAAGCAGAAAAGCAGCCATAGAAAACATGTAAACAAAGGGGTGGAATTTTGTTCCACTAAAATCTTATTTACTGAAATGGATTGTGGACCAGATATGGCTCATAGGCCGTAGTTTGCCCAACTCTGCTTTAAACGATGGTTTTTGGCTAAATGAATTTTAACATTACATTTTATAGCCAATTCTCTTTATTAAAAAAGAAACTGAATAATGGAAATGATTTTAAATAAATCAATCTGGCATATTACAGCACAGAGTGGACATGTAGATTATATTAATACTGTCTAAAATGCGGTTTGGTTACCGGTCAACCGAGCAGCACCCCCACCACTGAGAAATTTTTCAGTTTTCTTTCCTATAGAAATGGTAAGTATAGAAATGTTAAGTCTCCTCCCTTGTTTCTTAGTTTCTCAGCCCCAGGCTTTGATTACTCTTCTCATCAGGCTGTGAATCCTAGGCTAAAGATTGCTCCTAGCCTGGATCCTGGAATTCTCCTATCCCCCTGCTTCTTGATTGCTTTGTAAATCAGTTTCTTAATCTTAAACAATAGAAGTCTCATACCCCTGCTTCAGATAACTACTTGAAAGCCTGTGGCTTCCTAATAACCCCCAAGACAGTAAACTAAATGCCAAACCCATTCTGGGCCCAGACAATTGACGCCAACTGAGTGACAGGCTGAATGGCCACAGGCTTCATGAGCGCTAACAGATTTATTAATTAAAATCTATTTTTCCTCATTCGGGGACCTTGGGGATAGAGAGGACACCCCAACAATATTGCCAGTCACAACCAAAGAAGCCAACACAGTCTTCCAAGCAGAGCTCGAGACCCTTTCCTCTCATCTGAGATCAGCTATAGCGAGAGTTCCGTGAATCCCCCAATAGGCTGGGACAGCTCTACGCCGCAGCCCTGCAGGAAGCATATACAGAAGAAAATACCTCTTGTCCCTCAACTTCTCATAGAGATTTTATGGGGATCACATCTCTCAAGGGGAAAACAAGGCAGGCAGTTAGAAGCAGGCATTGGGTCTCTGCATTCCTGCACATCCCACAGGATGTGACTGCCTGGGTGACCTTCCCTTGCCCACATATACAAATACCAACTACCCTGAGAAGCACATGGATTCACTCCTATCAACAACAGCCCCAGCTGATCTCCCAGCCAATAGTCAGCATCAATTGCCAGCTGTGTTGGAAATCGAGTCAGTTCAGGCATCAGATGACTGTAGCCCAGACTGTTGTCTAACTATAACCCCATGAAAGTCTCTAAGCAAGAAATACTCAGGTGAGTCCTTACCAAATTCTTAACCCACAAAATTGTGAATATAAAATTATCTGGACAAATTTTTTATACAAGAGCAGAAACCAGAAGAGATACAATAGAAGTAATAATTACTCTTATGCATGTTTTAAAAATTCAGTGAGCTAATACATGTAAAAGTATTTAGAATAATACTTGAGCAAGTATTCTATAGAGAAAACACTTGTGAAAAAATTGTTAGCTATTATTTATATACTGGTGAATTTTAGTTTCCTAATACAATGGAAAGTAGTAAATTTTGAGGATAAAATTTAAAAGAATAAGAATCACTAAACTAATGAGTAAAAGCTATTAATATATAATGGTGACTTACCCATTACTTACCCATGCCTAAGGCCCATGATACTTGTAGGGACACACAAAAATGTTTTAATTTTTATTTTTTTTAAGTCAGAAGGAAAAAAATTAATAATAGTGAATGCATGACAATGAATACAGTCTGGATTATATTATTCCTTATAACTATGATAATATATTTAAACTATTCTTATGGAGAAAAAAACTTAAAAGGCAAGAGTCCTTAGAGTTCACAAAAGTCATAGTGTGTCTCTGAATACACACACACACACATACACACACACACACACACAAGAGGTGTGATAATGAAGTTCGCAAATTTGTTGCAACAATGTTGTTAATCTTTTTTAATATCAGAGGGGTTATTCATTATGAATTTGTACAAACTGGACAAAAAGTTCACCAAGTTCACTATTTGGAAGTGCTGAAAAGCTGTGTGGAAAAGTTAGACAACCTGAACTTTTCGCCAACAATTCATGGCTCTTGCATCACAACAATGCACCAGCTCACGCGGCACTGTCTGTGAGGGAGTTTTTAGCCAGTGAACAAGTAACTGTATTGAAGCACCCTCCCTACTCACACGATCTGGCCCCCAATGACTTCTTTCTTTACCTGAAGATAAAGGAAATATTGAAAAAAAGACATTTTGATGACATTCAGAACATCAAGGACATCTCCGATGGCTATTCCAGAAAAAGTTCCAAAATTGCTTTGAAGGGCAGACTAGGCACTGGCATCAGTGCGTAGTTTCCCAAAGAGAATACTTCAAATGTGACCATAGTGATATTCAGCAATGAGGTATGTAGCACTTTTCAGGATGAGTTCGCGAACTTAATTGTCAGATCCTCAGAGTGTGTGTGTGTGTGTGTGTGTGTGTGTGTGTGTGTGTGTGTGTGTATGTGTGTATTAATCTAAGCTTATAGTACTCTTTTAGAGCTTCTAGCCCTGATGTTACTCCAGAGTTTTTCTTATAAACCTGTATTTTTTAAAAACTCATCTGCATATATGGGTCCTTGTACAGTTGCCCATTAAGCTAAACCTTTGTGACAGTAATTCATATATGCAATATAAACTGAAATCGTTATTGGTTAAAAGTCAAATGCTGGGGGGCTGGCTGAGTGGCATGCTGGTTACGAGCTGGCTTGGGACGCCAGCTCTAAGCATCAGGGCTGTTGGTTCGGATCCCACATGAGGGCCAGTGACACTGCCCTCTACAGCTAAGATGGTGAACAACAGCTTGACCTGGAGGTGGGTTGCCTTGAGTCACTGGTGACGGCGTAGGCTGCAGCCCCTGCTGAAGTGAGCTGCCATGAGCTACCGTGTGTGGCTGGCAGCCATCGTGAGTGGCTGGCAGCTGGTGTGAACTGCCAAGAGATGCCGTGAGTGGCTGTCCAGAGGCTGGTGACCGATCTGCCTCACCCAGGAAGAGCACAATGATAATACCAACATGGGCCAGTGAAGTAACGTCCTCCACAACTAGACTGAAGAACAAAAGGACAGCAACTTGTCTGTTCCCCTTCCCCTGATTCCCCAGTCCTGTTCCCCTCCCCCAATTCCCCAATAAAATCTTTAAAAAAAAAAGTCAAATGCTGGGGAAGTGAGAATAGAAAACATTGGACCTCAGGAGATTCATTTAGGGTAAATCATATAGGATTTTCAAAGAGATGCCAGACTCCTTGTTATCTCATCCTAAATCTACTCTTAATTTTATGCTTAGGGTCAGCTCCACTCAAAGCAGTTTCCTCTCTAAAACTACAAGGGTGATTTTAAGGAAATGTTAGAATTTTATATATTTTTATTGGCTCAGGTTTATTTGGACATGGTTTCAAATTTTGAAAATATCTTTTAATATGCTCTGTGAAAGACAATGTAAAGAGATGAGAAGATAAGCCAGAGACTTCTCTTACAAAAGACAATATTTGCAAAAGACATATCTGATAAATGCCTAATATTCAAAATGTACAAAAACTTTAAAACTCAACAGTAAGAAAATAAATAATCCAATTAAAAACAGGTAAAAGACCTTAACAAATACCTCATTTAAGAACATATCAGACAGCAAATAAGTATATGAAATGATGCTCAATATCATATGTCATCAAGGAAATGCAAATGAAAAGCAAAAGTAACACTGCACATCTATTAGAAAATCTGGAACACTGACAACAACAAATGCTGACAAGGATGTAGAGCAACAGGAACGCTCATTCATTGCTGATAGGCATCCAAAATGGCACCAGCACTTTGGAAGACAGTTTGGCAGTTTCTTACAAAACAAACCATCCATTAACCATATGATCCAGCAGTCGTGTTCCTTGGTGTTTACCCAAAGGAGCAGAACACTTCTGTCCATGCAAAAACCTGCACATGGATGTTTATAGCCATTTTTGTAACTGCCAAAATGTGGAAGCAACCAAGACGTCCTTCAGCAAGTGAGTGGATAAACAAACTGTAGTACATGCAAACGATGGGATATCACTCAGTGCTAAAAAGAAATGAGCTATGCAGCAATGAAAAGACATGCAGGAAACATAAATGCATGCTACCAAGTGAAAGAAGCTAATCTGTGAAGGCCACATACTGTATGATTCTAACTACATGACATCTGGAAAAGCAAACATATAGTCAATAAAAAACAAGTGGTTGCTATGGACTGAGCAGGGGGAGATGAATAGGTGGCGCACAGAGGATGTTTAGGGCACTAAAAATACTCAGTATGATAGAACCATGTTATTATACATTTGTCCATAGGATGTACAACACTAAGAGTGAACCATAATGTAAACTGTGGACTTTCATAATTTTGAAGTGTCAATACAGGTTCATAAATTGTAACAAATGCACAACTCTGATGGGGTATGTTGAGAATGGGGGAGGCTATGTATGTGTAGGGGCAGAAGATATATGAGATATCTCTGTACCTTTTCCTGAATTTTACTGTGAACTTTAAAATGCTCTAAAATAAACTATTATTTAAAAATATTTTAAGATGGCAAAATATATGTAGGCCATTATTGGTATGTTTAGTCTGCAATTTACATAAAAGTATATTCCTCTCTCACTTTATTGACATTGTATGTTGCATCAATATTTAGAGAATACCTTTAAATTTTAAGTGAGCTTTATGATTTCTTTAGCAGAATAAAGTATTGCCAATCATTTCTTTATTCTTCTGAGTTGATCTTAAATTAGCTCTAAAAAGAAAGGTAATCAAAAGCCTTGAAGCACTCAGCACATCCATTCATTAAGCAGAGATAATGATGAAAAATGAGCCAACGTATTTTCTTTCTAAATCAGACCATTCCTGGTACTATTGAACAAATTACAGTTATCTGAAAAGTCTGGAAGAAAATCTTGATATAGGCTTCTCCAAAAATAAACTAGTCTGTTTTAGCTAATCCTCCTTGATTATTATTTTAAAAAGATCTTCATGTGTAGTGCACTTATAATACTACTGTGAGAAAATATTGAAAGTAGTCCCTGCCAATATCCTTATAAACTAGTTTGTGAGGAAAAAAACTGCATATGATATGGTGGCATGTGCATGAAAGCTCACTACACTGACAATAAGATCAGGTTCTGATTTCACTTCTACAACTTAA
Source organism: Hipposideros armiger (assembly GCF_001890085.2). Taxonomy (NCBI): domain Eukaryota; kingdom Metazoa; phylum Chordata; class Mammalia; order Chiroptera; family Hipposideridae; genus Hipposideros; species Hipposideros armiger. The sequence goes on along the minus strand of NW_017731812.1, from coordinate 1,375,538 downwards.
TAATTGAAGAATTATTACCAAATATTTCATCTCCCTGAGCTTCATTTTCTTCTTCTGCTATATTGAAATAATTAAGCCTAACCCATCTGCTACAACATGTGTTTATGTGGAGAAAGGAGGGATATTACACATGAAACATGTAAATGGTAATGGAACAGAGCAGGTTTCCTAATTGTGGTAATAATAGCAATAATGTTAATAGCAAGACATAAAGTATAAACATCGGACTAACATCATGTGACAGGAAATTTGTAACATAGAAGAAACTTTCACAGGTATGTCTTAACATTTAAAAGCAACATTAATTAAGCATGCCCTGCAAACAAAAAGTGTACTGACATCAGGAATGCAAACATTAATAGGAAATGACTCATATTTAATGAGCTTTTACTCTAGAAGAGAACCTATGTATAAATAGATGTAAGTTCTTATAAGAATTTCATCGTAGATCATGCATTTTCAGATTATTAGATTTCATAACTTAATAAATTATTAAATTAAGGGAGAGGCTCATAGTGATTAATTTTGCTTTTTAAGGATATTTAAAATATTGTCATGATTTCACAAAGAAAGAAAATTTTAATATCTCAAAAGGAGAAACATCATTACTTCAAAACAAAGGATGATCTTTGCTATCATAAACTATTTTCATTTTAGCAACATATACTAAATCATTGATTTTATTCATCCTCATTTTACCACAGAATTTTCAAAATCTATGCATAGAAAAACGCAGCTCATACACTGAAGTTTGGAAAATCAAAACTAAATACAATGAGATTATAAAAAGAAGTGCGGTCAATTTATTCAATAAAGTTGGCATAGGTATATTTTTTGAAAGGATTCATCAGAATCCTGGAATATGAAAGATAATGGAGGATGAAGTAAAAATAGAAATGTATAAATCATGCTCATACAGTCCAGTCATTAAGTTTGGCTTTTGTGTCTAGAATTAGGTTGAATACTGACTCTGCTCTGTAGCTTTGGGCAAGTTACTCGACCTCTTAAACATAAATTTGTTTAAATTCCATAAATGGAATTTTAAAATGTGGATTTCTTAGATTACGTAGATTGTGATTACATAGAAAATTTATGCAAAAAGCTTTGCCTATCTAGCACATACTAAGTGCTAAATACTGTTAATTGTTCTTTTTATCATTATGTTTATTACTATTACTATTATGATTTTATGTAGTTAAAGTGAAATGTACAACAAGGTGTGTGAAGGGTGGTGTGGGTGATAGGTGTGTTTCGGAACATAGAGCATGTTTTGTGTTTTACTAAGGTCCTGGACCTATGGGAAAACCGACATGTATTTTGTTCTTAGGAAGCTCTTTTTCAATTACTGAGGAGAACAGATTGGAAGAAGCAAGAATTGCAACACAAATGCTAGTTTGGAGCCTGTTCGAATAGCCCAAGTGACATAGCATGATGGTGTACTATGGAGAACATGTCTATGAGAAGGATGATAGTGATGAAGATTGTAGGGTTATTTATTTAGGAAACGGTGAATGTGGTAAATCAGCACGTGTTGGGATATTTGTGAAGAAGACAAAAGAGTTTAAGATGCACCCTAGATGTATGATTCAATCATTCCATATATCTTGATATGAACATTTCTAGATATTCAGAATGAACTAATTGAGGCAGGGTGAGCATGCACTTTTTAAAGAATAATTAACCCTTTTGATCTCATATTCAAAACAACAACTTGTAGTGACTGAACTAGTTCACAAGGTCTAGAAATCAGGTCTGAGATGCTTGTGTAATCCCTCTGTGAAATTAAAATATTGGGTGGCAAAGACATGCAGTACTTGCATTGTATTCCAAAGTTTTAAAGGAGAGGATATTGGCTTAGTCGACAATTATTACATGAAATGTATTGATCTAAATGGATGGTTTAGTAATTAGCCCAACCTCTGTCAAAAATAAATGCAAGCATTGCTCAAAGTAAAATGCTAAGAGCACTCACTGACAGGGAGAAATATCCTAAAAGGCAGATTTAGTTAAGAAAATGATGAATGGAAGCTTCTCAAGTGTTGGTCTGGAAAATAACTTTTTAGCTTTGTAAATAGCAATGTTAACTGTAAAAAAGAAAAGGTCTTTGCATTTAAACTTGACTTTTATGTAATAATTTACATTTGTCCATTCAAGCGATGAATTACAGATTTAATAATAAAATAAAAATACTAAAATAAAGACATAATAGGTATTTATTAGGTTGTCAGTACAAATTATGGTCAGGCAGGTCAGTGGTGATATTGACAATTTAATAGACAACATGTAAGATGCAAGTAGGTTAACCTGTCTTCCCTTAAAAACATGAGGAGGAGAGTAAGCTTTTTAAAATGTTAACAGAATTCTAAGTTCCTATAAAAATTCCAGCATTCTCTTCACAGTTAAAGATTTATAAAATTTCTTAAAATTACATTTTATCCACACACATCACAATTATGATATTGAATGAACAGATTATTGATTCTGAAAAAGGGAATAATTCTTTGCATTGAAACTATTCAATTCGATAGTCTTCTTAGAACCCCCATAGAACCATAAAGGACATTAATTCCCTTGTTCCATTTAATACCCAGAAGAGATGTTTGAGTTTAACAAAACATATGTTACGGCATTTCAACCAAATAGAGTTACAATAAAGAGCAAATCAATACTCTGGGTAAACCTGGATCAAACTGTGGCATACGTTGCAAGAGACATTGGGGGACTCTGCCGTCTTATGACTAAGTAATTGGAAAAACTATTAAACCTGCTTTTAAGTAGGAAAATAGATACTTAAAGGGTGAAATGACTTCACCCAGTGAAATTAATTGCTGGGTTCAAGTCCTCTGCCCATTTTTTAATCAGGTTGTTCATTTTTTTGTTTTTGAGATGTAGAAGTTATTTATGTATTCTGGATACGAATCCCATATCAGATACATGATTTGAAAATATTTTCTTCCATTGATGATTGATTTGTAAGCAATACAAAATCTGCCCTTTTGTTAAATCATTTTATCACCAGGGGCTGGCACACATTACACCTTTTATTCCTATGCTTTCAATGACACATGTCTATATTCTTTATAGAAGAAATAAAACTGAAAATAAAAACATCAAATATTAACTGATTATCTCTCAGAAAATAAAATGATTATTTTTATCTGCAGCTTTGTTTTTCTGTATTTTCCAAATTCTGCATATTGAAATATACATTTTTACATCAGAGAGAGTTATTAACCCTGCCCACAAAATCTTAAGTTTAGAGAAGAAATTTTATTACATAAAGAAGTTAAATAGAATTTGAAGTTACAGTGAGAATTCATTTTAGAGGTTCTCTCTGTCTTATTTGTGGAACCTCCTTAATATTCCTGAGACTATAACTGCCAGACACAATGCTAGGTGTTTTGCATGGATTTATACTTGTCACAACAGCCTTTGGTAGCAAGTACTATTATTATATTACTACTCTATGGATGGAGAATCAGAGACTTAAAGAGATTAAGTAGAAAACACACAAATAATTATTGGACTTAGGATCAAATGAAGAAATTCATATTAGAGAGCCTGCCTCCTACTACTACACTAATTTTTACTGTCTTAAAACAAAATTTGCTGATGTAGTACATATATGCAATGGTATATTACTTGACCATAAGAAAAGATGAAATACTGCCATTTGTGGCAACATAGGTATACTGTGAGATTATCATGCTAAGTGAAATAAGTCAGACACCAAAAATCCAGACCCATATGACTTCACTCATATGTGTGATATAAAACTGAAAGCAACAAAGAAACAAGACAAACAAACAAAAACTCATAGACACAGGCAACAGTTTAGTGGTTACCAGAGGGTAAGAGGGGAAAAAAGGCTTGTAGTAAAGGGTAAATGGGGTCAAATATATGGTGATGGAACTAAAACTGACTCTGGGTGGTGGACACATAATGCAATATATAGATGATATATTATAGAAATGTACACTTGAAATGTACATAATTTTACTAACCAATGTCACCCCAATAAATTTAATAAAAATAAATAAATAAATGATAACTGATTTTCCTAATGTCAAAAGAATTAAAATGAAAGCTGTAAAACAATGAAATTTGCTCTATTATGTTATCAATGGTGATCATGAATTTTTTTAATTCAATAAGAGCATCTCTGAGCCAAATCTCAGATTAAATACTCTTCATCATAAAACAAGCCGGTTAAGCATTAAGAACTAAATAAGTGCTTCTGTCAAAAGACATACATAAATTAGAAGTAAGCAAAATATCAATGATACATTAACTGTGTATGCTTAAGGAAAAGAAAACTTACAATTGATTTTCACTTATTTTATAATAAGACAATTTACTTTTAACTGTAAAAATATTGGTGACTTATGTTGAACTAAATTTTAAATACAAATAAAAATAAGTCATTCAAATACTCACCATGAAAGCAAATAAATATCAATTACCAACACTTTGGTTAGGGTATAGTTTTCTGTGAACAAAAGCAGAAAAGGAATTATAGCGGTATATATTGTTATCATTATCCAAACAACAAATCATACCAATTACTTCTGGAAAGATACTCTTTTCCCTGACACTGATTCTAGCATGTATTGATCATACAGATTTTAATGTAAGCCTCATTAAATGACATAATTAAAAACTGCTTTGCAGAGAATAGAAGGACTCTTCTGGTGGACGGCGTTTATGCTTTCCCCCTGGAAACAATGGAAGTTTCTCTAATTAAATCCATATACACTGACAGTATTTACACAGTGGCCTTAAGTGTTACTATCTAGAAAAATCAGATGATGTGACACTAAAGAGATAGAGTTTAAATAACTTGGAACAATGTTTAGCATAAGCTTTCATGAAGTATCTAACATATTCATCATCAGAATTGCGGTGGAAATGTTCTAAAAGTCAACTTCTCTGCACAAGCAAGTTTTTCAGTAGGACCGAGGGATCTCTCCAAAATGCCAAATATTTTCATTGAGGTTTTTGTGAGTGTGAACTATAGGTAGCTAATAATTTTATTTTCTAACAGATTATAAAATAATACCATTAATGGTAATTAAGTAAATAGTCATATTTTCATAGCAAGATATACAGACGATATATTTGATATCAGGTTGTAAAAATTTAAGACAGAAAAAATTTAAAAATTAAGAGAGAAGTATTTGTTTCTACAAAACAGTGCCTATATTGGCCTTTAAAAAAAATAGATCTGAATTTTCATAAGCACATGACAATGCTTGCTTGTACTGATATCCAACAATTATACCAAATAGGGAAAAAATGTCGTGGCTCAAAAATATGTTAGGACAAGTGTTACCAACAATAAAAGAATATCCTATGGCTCCTATAAAATGTATTGATATGACTAAATATTATAACTACTTTTTTACACATGTATTAATATCTCCATTTCAAATAGTAATAATAATTGAATATCATGGCTACAAAGATTATGAAATAATCCTCTATTAACTGTGAGACTTAAGTTCCAGAAACCTCCATGGTAACAATTTTTTTCCAGAGAAATTGAAACCTTATAGGAATAAAAAAATAAAAATGCCACAGCAATCTTGAGAAAGAAAAATGCGGCCAGAGGTTATCAAGCTCCATGACTTCAGTTTATACTACAAAGTGACAATAATCAAAACAGCATGGTATTGGCAGAAAACCAGACACAAAGGAACATAATTGAGAACCCCAAAATAAACCCACATACATATGGCCAGATAATTTTTGACAAAGGAACCAAAGACATACAAGGGAGAAAAGAAAGCCGTTTCAAAAAATGTGCTGAGAATATTGGAAAGCCACGTGCAAAAGAATGAAACTAGACTGCTATCTGTCATCATGTATCAAAATGAGCTCAAAATAGACGAAAGACTTAAATATACGACCTGAAACAATGAAATGCGTAGAAAAAAACATACATACCAAACTTATGGACCTTGGTCTTAGAGAGGATTGAATAAATTTGACCTCAAATGCACAAGTTATTTTGAAAACATAAATTTCAAGACAGCTAATCCAGCCTTGGGTTGAGGGTTCAGTAGGAGGAGGACAGGTTGAAGACTTCCTGAATGCCCAATGTGAGTCAGGTTCTGAAAAGTACATACTCAGGACAAAGAAAAGAAAAAAAAATACTAAAGCCCCACTTTTCTCTAGTTGGTCTGATAGAAAGGGCGAGGAAGATGTATATTTACATGTTTCCCTAAGTGTGGTTCATAAGAACAGAGAAATAATGCCCTGGCTCCTCACTAGGATTCACTAGTTTAGATGTCAGACTCACGTAGACACCGAACTGTTAATTGGGGGTTAAATATAACTAAACTGGAACAAAATATATCAAATTGTTTCAAACTCAGGAAAGTTAAGCATGGGTTGTGAAACGTTTTATTCAGTAAGTGTGTTGTGTGCATGTGTGTGCATGTACAAGCGTGCACGCATGTGCAAATGCTCAGGGTCTATCTAGTACTTCTTACTACATTTTGGTTTTAAAGTCTTTGAAAACCATAGTCACAACCTCCCTTTGCTACAGGCTTTAGGCATCGAAATAGACTTTTATTTTTTCTGTTCTAGTAGAAGCTGTTCTTTGAATCAGATGTTTTCCACTTGGTAGCAGAGTGGTATAATCAGAGATGAGGGAATTGGTACCAGCAACTTTGCACTGAAGTATATATCTGGGAGATTTAAATATATATATATATATATATATGTATGTATACATTCCCCCAGATTTCAAAGTAAGTTAGAAATCATCAGTTAGTAATAAAGCAATCTCTTTTCTATTTTTGCCTCTGCTCCCTATGTATGTATTTGTTTTGACTACTCCTCAAGTGGAAAAGTAGCTAAAAGAAGGAAATACATAGTGTTTCTCTATCTGCTGTCTGTACATCTTCATAATGTAATGACTGAATGGGTCAAACTGAGGTCATCAAGGAAACAATCTTTTGTATTCTCTGGTTAAACATTTCTTAAAATTTTTCCTTTACATAGTATTATGTTCATAGTTCATACATACATGTGTTTCTGTCCCAAATAAAATATTGAGTATCCCCAGTAGATAGCATAAAAAAGATAAATCAACTCATTCTTTCTACAGAGACAACAAAAAAGAATATTAGGAGTTATTGTTTATTGACCAGAACACACACCATTCTTATTGCTCTCATAACCCTGCAATAATTGGATTATTCATCCTGTTTGAAAGATGAAGATACCCAGGCTTAGAAAACATAGGTAACCAGTACTGAGCCAAGTACTTATGAGTTAGTAAAAGGATTCTAACTTAGATCTAGCTGACACCAAACCCATGATGGCAGTGTTGTCTGTCTACTGTTACTTCTATTTCTAAGCTAATTATTTATGCAAGGTGTCTATGTTTGTTATTAGTACCTATGCGTATTAATAAAAAAAGATTTTCAGGGTGTTATATGAATAATTACATTATATATATATATATATATATATATATATATATATATATATATATATATATATATATATATATATATATATATATGGAAAACAATGAAGTCTACTGTTCTCTATGCTTGGATTTAGTCAGGGAAAAAAGTTCTTTGATGGAAAAAGCCTTGCATTACTCTTTGAGAAACACTACATAATCCCTTGTCCCCAAACGCCACAATGTAGACCACTGCAGTCAGTCTCGAGAGCTAGTTCCAAGTTCAGGTCAGATCTTGCCCACTGCTTCTGGGCCTAGTCTTGTTATAGATCCCACAATTCTTTACTGAGCCTTACTTATGCCTCTTGACTGAAGACAGATGGATTAGGATGAAATGAATGCCTCTCCACTGTGTTCTGTTTTCCAAAATGCTGTAAAAATGAAAGTAATCTTCCAATAATACACTTTATCCACCCTCTCTTCTCAAGATTGCTTTTTGCTTAACATTTATTGAAGCAAGGTGTGCAACTAACAGGAGGAGGAAATATATACTTATTCCTGTCCTCTCTGGTAAGTCTCCCAGATCCCTTTATTTATAATGCTTTAGGTAATAGAAGAGAGATTCCCTAAACCCTTCCTTTCTAGCAGCACAAGTCAATTTCACACATAATGAAAACTGTTTACTTTCTTTTGTTTTTTGTAAGTAAACATTTGCTCTATCTACCTGATGGAAGCTGCCAGCGATTACTTTTTAAATGGACAAAAACTGCTTTCAGACGATTTCAAATATTTCCACTTAGTTTTTAAGCAATTATGCATAACTCTGGACTTTCTCACACATGGTAAAACTATACTTGTGCATATTTACCAAGTGTGTAAATATACATGGCATTATCCTGAATATATTGGCATCACTGGAAATCGATTTTAAGACTTAAAGCAGGAAGACAGTTACAGTGGATAGGCACTAAAATTAACACCTGACTATCATTTTCGTGTCTTCCAATTAAGCTAGCTTGTTCATTTTGGATCCTTTTCTTCAAACTTAAATAGAGTGTAGTTGGAAGTGAAAAATGACTGTTCATAAAAATATTATATTTGTTGTAGGTTTTTTTTGTTTTTGTTTTTGTTTTGAAGATTTTATTGGGGAATTTAGATTCTACATAATTGTTCCTATTTGCTAACAAAAATGGCATAATTATGATCGGTGATAAAATAATTCCACCTACTGTTGAGGGTGAGGGCAAAGATCAAAATTCCAACGTTTTGTCTAGCTCTTCCATGTTCTGAACAGTTAGACACATAATGAATGGATACAACTTTGCTAGAGCATATCAATTAATCATGCAACAGAAGTTGTGAGCCAAGAGGAAAATAGATGCTTAAAGTTCTGTATAAGAAAGAATATGAAATTGAGTTCCCAAAGGTATTATCTCAAAGAGATAAGTGGGAGAGAAAAAAGTGAAAAGGAGAAAGTGAGAGCAAGGTACCACAACAACATGGGGAAAAAAGAATCCACAGTGAAGGGAGCAGAAATGCCAAAAGATTTCTAAAAATTAGGATGTCTAATATTTTAAGTTTCTGTTGTATATTGTTTTATACTATTGTCTTCAATGTTTCAATAAGTCAGCCAAGTACAAGCTTGTATTGCTTCTTCAAAATTATTGCAGGGCAGAGAGAAATAATCAGTCAACCATAAGATGTAAATTATAGTAAAATCAAGCATTTATAAAGTGTTAGTAATTAGGGAGAGCAGTAAGTAGGAGACAGATAAGCTTTCTGAGAATTCTGGGAGATGCTGAAGTAGAGAGGCTCTCAAGAGGGTTTCACGTATGTGGTATGTGAATTTAAGTAATTTTCACTTCAATAAAATTGAAATTATGAACTTTGAAAAACAGGGGATTTCTAGGCAACTGTTGGCTAGTTGGATTAAGAATACCTACCACAATACAAAATAGAGGTTTTGCTGTGCAGATTACATAATATATTATGCATGAATCTATGGTATACTCTATCAGGTTATACATAAATATATTTATAAAGTCATTAAATAGCATAAAGGCTAATGACTGTAGTGAATGCAGAAAAAATAGTAAATATGTTACATCACAAAACACATTCTAATCAATTAAATTTAAATTTTAGTTTCCTTTTTTTTTTAATTGGGGAATTGGCGGGGGGCGGACAGTGTTGGGGAACTGGGGAAGGGGACCAGCAAAGTTGTTGTTCTTCAGTCTTAGTTGTGGAGGGCGCCAGTCACCATCTGGCTGCCTATCAGCAGCTGGTGGCCTCTAAGCTCAAGGTTCTGTGTTCAGTCTTAGTTGTGGTGAGTGTAGCCACCATCCCATGTGGGAGTTGAACCGGCAGCACTGTTGCTCAGATCTCACGCTGTTAAGCTAATTCTTAACCTACTTAGCCACTCAGCCAGCCCTAAATTTTAGTTTCTTATTTTCTGGTTTATATTGTCAATAGTTTTGTACATTAATTGTACATTAACTTAAAAAAATGTCATGGATAGTAAGAGTGCATAGAAAAGTTTACAAAGAACTAGCAGGAGTTCAAGGGAGCTCCAATGACCATTGTTTTCTTTTTAAAGCCAAAAATGACCTTTAAAAAAAAAGTATGTCAGTATGACTTAATTCATAACTTAGCAATGTAAACTAAGAATTCATTAAGTTAAACAAAAAGTCTCTAGAATCACAGTGATAGCTAAACTAAAATAAAGTAATTTTCAGCGACTTAAAACAAGACATAAATGTGTTGCTGCTAACACATTGATTGAATGTATGTCAAATTGGACGGACAATTCATGTAACCATGACTTGAAGTACAACCCTCTTGACAACTCAGTCATCTTTAAAAATGGATATCAATTTGAGTATGTTGAGCCTTCCTTGTGCCCCTCGAATAAATTCTACTTGATCATAATCTTTGTAATGTGTTGTTGTATTTGACTTGCTAGTATTTTGTTTAGAACTTTTGCATCTGTATTCATCAGAGATATAGGTCTGTAGTTTTCTTTTTTGTGTTATCCTGACCAAGTTTTGGTATCAGGGTAATGTTGTCCTTATAAAATGAAGTAATATTGCCTCTTCTTTAATTTTTTGGAAGGGTTTGAAAAGGACAGGTATTAAATCATCTTTGAATGTTTGATAGAATTCACCAGTGAAGCCATTTGGTCTCAGACATTTGCTTTTGGGAAGGTTTTGGATGATTGTTTCAGTTTCTTTACTGCTGGTCAATCTATTTAGATTTCACAGTTCTTTGTGATTCTGTCTAAGAAGGTTATATGTTTTTGTGAACTTGTTCATATCTTGTAGGTTATTGAAGTTGGTGGCATATAGTTTTTCATAGCATTCTTGTATGATACTTTGTATTTCTGTGGTATCCCTCATAAATTCTCTTTCATTTCTGTTTTTGTTTATTTGTGTCTTTTCTCTTGTTTTCCTTAGTGAGTTGAGCCAGGGGTTTGTTAATTTTGTTAATTTTTTTCAAAGAACCAGCTCTTTTTTGCATTAATTTTGTCTATTATCTTTTGTTCTCAAATTCATCTATTCTACTCAAATTTTTATTTCCTTCCTTCTGCTGACTTTGAGTTTCATTTGTTCTTCTTTTTCTAGCTTTTTAAGATGTAATGTTAGGTTATTTCTTTGGACTTTTTCTTGTTTCTTGAGATAGGCCTGTAATAATATAAATCTCCCTCTTATTACTGCTTTTGCAGTAATACACCCCATAAACATAATAAATGATAAAATCATATGATCATATGAATAGATATCAAAAAAGGCATTTGACAGATACAACATTGATTTATAATTAAAACACTTAATAAAGTGAATATACAAGAAATGTGCCTTAACATAACAAAGACCATGTGTGACAAAACCTCAGCTAGTGTCATACTTAATGGTGAAAAACAAAAACTTTTTCTCTAAGATCAGGAACAAACATGGATGCCCCTGTCATCGCTGTTATTCAACATAGTATTAGAAGTCCTAGCCAGAACAATCAGGCTAGGGCTGAGAAAAAATAAAAGATATCCAACTGGGAATGAAGAAGTCAAACTGTCACTTTTTGCAGATGACATAATTCTTTATATAGAAAGTCCCAAAGACTCCATCAAAAATGATTAGAATCAATAAACAAATACAGTAAAGTAACAGGATACAAAAATCAATATATAAAAATCCGTTGTGTTCCTAATATGAGGTCGGACAATTAAGTTGGCGAACTCATCCTAGAAAAAGTGCTTCATACCTCATTGCTGAATATCACTATGGTCACCTTAGAAGTACTCCCCTTGGGAAGCTATGCACTGATGCCAGCCTGTATAGTCCACCCTCCAAAGCAATTTTGGAACTCTTTCTGGAATGGTCATTAGAGCTGTTGTCGTATTTCCCTTGTTGTCCTGAAAGTCATCAAATTTTCTTCCTTTCAATATTTTCAGGTAAACTAAGAAGTCTTTGGGGGCCAGGTCAGGTGTAGGGAGGGTGTTGCAATACAGTTAGTTATTTGTTTACTGGCTAAAAACTCCCTCACAGACAGTGCTGAGTGAGCTGGTGCATTGTTGTGAGGCAAGAGCCATGAATTGTTGGCAAAAAGTTCAGGTCATCTAACTTTTTCACTCAGCCTTTTCAGCACTTACAAATAGTAAACTTAGTTAACTATTGTTCCAGTTGCTACAAATTCATAATGAATATTCTCTCTATAGCAAGAAAAGGTTAGCAACATTGTTGCAACAAGTTCATCAACATAATTGTCAGACCTTGTATTAACAATTAAATTTCAGAAAAAGGAATGAAAAAAATACCTTTTTCAATTGCAACAAAAAAGAAAAAAATATCTAGGATTAAACTTAACAAGATGTGAGAAACCTATACACTGAAAACCATAAGACATTATTAAAAGAAATTGAAAAAGACACAAAGTTATGGAAAGATATTCCTTGCTCATGGATTGGAATAATCAACAAAGTTAAAATGTTTATATCACCCAAAGTAATATACAGATTTAATGCAATCCCCATCAAAATTCCAATTGCATTTTTTTCAAGAAATAGAACAAAAACCATCAGATTTGTATGGAATCACAAAAAACCTTGAATACCCAAAGCAATCCGGAGAAAAAAGAACAAGAATGGAAGTATCACACTCCCTGACTTCAATTTGTACTACAAAGTGACAATAATCAAAACAGCATGATAGTGGCAGAAAAACAGACACACAGCCCAAAGAAATAGAATTGAGAACTCAGCAACAAACCCGTACATATATGGACAGATAATTTTTGACAAAGGAGACAAAAACATACAATGAAGAAAATAAAGTATTTTCAATAAATGGTGCAGGAAAAAAAATGGAAAGCCACATGCTAAAGAATGAAATTAGACTGCTATGTCACCATATACCAAAAATTAACTCAAAGTGGATCGAAGACCTAAAAATAAGACCTGAAAAAATAAATTACATAAAGAAATCATAGGTACTAAACTTATGGACCTTGGGTTCAAAGATAATTTTATGAATTGCACCTCAAAGTCAAGGAAAGTAAAAACAAAAATAAGTGAATGGGACCATATCAATCTAAAATGCTTCTGCACAGCAAAAGAAACCATCATTAAAACAAAGAGGTAGCCAAGTGAATGGGAGAAAATATTTGTAAACGACACCTCCGATAAGGGGTTAATATCCAAAATACAGAAAGAAACGCTACATCTCAACAATAAAAACAAAAACGAAACAATCCAATTAAAAAATCGGGAGAGGACCTGAACAGACATTTCTCCCAAGAAGATATACAAACAGCCAAGAGGTACATGAAAAATTGCTCAACTTCACTAGCAATTAGGAAAATACAAATCAAAAACACAATGAGATACTACCTCACACCTGTTAGAATGACTATCATCAACAAGACAAGTAATAACAAGTGTTGGAGAGGTTGTGTAATAAAATAAACCCTCATACACTGCTGGTGGGAATGCAAATTGGTATAGCCACTATGGAAAACAGTATGAAGGTTTCTCAAAAATTAAAAATAAAATTACCATATGACCCAGCAATCCCTCTTCTGGGTATCTACTCCAAAAATCTGAAACATTTATCAGTAAATATATATGTACCCCTATGTTTATTGCAGCATAATTCATGGTAGCCAAGACATGGAAACACCCAAAGTGTCCTTCAATACATGATTGGACAAAGAAGATGTGGTACATATATACAATGGAATATTACTTACCATAAAAAAGATGAAATACTGCTATCTGTGACAAAATGGATTTTCAGATAATCATGTTAAATGAAATAAGTCAGACAGAAAAAGTCAAGAACCATATGATTTCATGCCTATGTGGGATATAAAACTTAAAGCAACAAATGAACAACACAAACAGAAATTCGTAGACACAGATAACAGTTTAGTGGTTACCAGAGGGTAAGGGGGGAGGAGAGTGGTCAAAGAGGGTAAAGGGGGTGAAATATATGGTAACCGAAGGAGATTTAAGATGTATTATAGAATTGTACACTTGAAGCCTATATAATTTTACTAGCCAATGTGACCCCAATAAATTTAATAAAAAATTAGATATCAACAGTTTTCAAATGGACCAAAATAATTTTCAAAGATATTACTTTGTTAATGAAAACTTATAGACTAAGTTATCTATTGATAACCACAATCAATGTGGCCTTCAAAAAATTAGAATAAACTTTTATAAAAGAATGTTTAATATCATAAAAATGTTAAGATCAAAGAAAAGAAATTTTAAACCTTGAGTTCTCAGTACTTCAATTTTAGAATAAGAGTAGAAGTAAGCTTTATATGAAAGAAAAAATATCTAAGAAGCACGATTAAGCAAGAGAAAGCTTATATATGTATCAAAACTAAGAATAGGAATTTAAAAAATTAAAGAGGTTCAAATTACTCTAACACTGATATAAATTATTTCAGAACAGACTGGAACTAATAATAAAAGTCATAGAATTATGCATTGAAGATAAAATTATAATTTAGTTTACATTTACACATTTGAACATTTTATCTAACTTCTTGGCATGCTATGAATCTCCTGAGTTTTGTTGGTTCTTTCAAATTGTAATCAGTTTTCCTCATTATGTATGCATAATACACACACACACACACACACACACACGCATATGTTCTGACAATTAAGGTCTGACAATTAAGTCTGTTACACACACACACACACACACACACAGACACTGGGGTGCCAAAAAATGTATACACATGGTTTGTTTTTATGTTTTGTTATCAGTATATATTGAGTGTTATATTATAACACAGTTTTTTTCTTTCTTAAAATGTGTATACATTTTTTGGCATCTCTGTGTATTTGCTACACACACACACACACACACACACACACACACACACACACACATGAGGTCTGACAATTAGGTTTATGACCTGGTTTCAATGATGTTGCTAAACATTTTTGATATCAGATAAATTATTCATTATGAATTTGTATCAACTGGACAAACAGTTACCAAGTTTACTATTTGGAAGTGCTGAAAAGGCTGCAGGAAAAAGTTAGAAGACCTGAACTTTTCGCTAACAATTTATGGCTCTTACATCACGACAATGCACCAGCTTACACGGCACTGTCTGTGAGGGAGTTTTTAGCCAATAAGCAAATCACTGTATAGGAACACCCTCCCTACTCACCTGATCTGGCCCCCAATGACTTCTTTCTTTACCCAAAGATAAAGGAAATATTGAAAGGAAGACATTTTGATGGCATTCAGGATATCAAAGGTAATACGATGACAGCTCTGATGGCCATGTGTATATATATATAAATATATAGTACTATTTTCTTAGGATTATTAAACTTCATTTATGCATCTCCATGTGAGATATATATATATATATATATATATATATATATATTCCATAGTCATAGAGAGATATATCCTGCTGCTCACGGTTTATAAGCCAAGTAACATATCCTTTCCAAATAATGCAAAGAAAATAAAAAGTACAAAAATAGGATTTTCTGTACCTGAATTGTGTGTTAATAACAACATCCTCAATATCATCCTCAAGGAAAAGAATTTACCCCTCATGTACCAGCCTCATGACTATGGTTTTGATTTGCCCTTTCAATGGGTTTTCAATACTAGGACATTAAATCATCACCATTAATATTACTAATAAATGCATCGATTATATGAGAACAATACTTCCCAAACTTATGGATTGAGAGTATCTAATACTCACTTTTTTATTTTATTAATGTAATAAATAGCTGTATTATGATGAAACTTTGTAGTGCTTCTCAAGCAGCTATTTTAGAGGACTTTTATTCATAAAAGAAAAACATTTAATAATATTAAAAGTAAATGCTTGGAGAATTTGGTGGACATATTGTTAGCTAGATGATTTTTTTAAGAACAAGAAAATATGAGTTAAGCATATTAATGATAGTAAAAATATACTGAAAAGTGCAAATGGGAATAAGTGTTAAAATGAGGCTATAGATTTAAAACATACATCACAAATGTTCAGGATATACAAATTTCAAAGTGCTTCATTATGATTAACTCATATAATTAGAAGAAACATAACAATATAAAATGTAACTGTAGGCAAGGCTTAGCTAGACCTAGGCAAAGAATAAGTGAGTTTATTTTCAAAACTACCCTGCCCTCATTTGTCCATTCTTATATATACATTTAATTGACCTATCCTATTGACTTATGTAACTATCACATCCCCACTACCAAGCTCAGTGCAGGGCATAAAATTAGTGTTTAATATATACTTCATAAATAATTGGATGAATGACATCATACTATTATGGTTGTACTGTAATCTGTACTGCAATGTGCCTTCTGAATAAGCCTGAATAAATTATATGTATTTATATTATGCTGCAGGCTTCTCTGTGCCACTCAAACTTAAATTTCTGCTATCTCATTTTTCTCATTAGTTTTATTTTAGAAAAAAGTGAATTAAATTAATATAGGATATGAATGATAAGTTGATTTTAATATGCCAATTTTTCAAGAGGGTGGTGACCATAAAGTACGAGGTGTGATCAAACAATACGGTGAATGTTTAAGTTTAAAAAAAGTGTATTACAGTAAAAGACACATTGCCATTAATCCCTCTCAAAATACGCTCCCCCCTCGCTTTGAACACACTTATCCCATCGTTCTTGCCACTTTCTGAAACTGTTCTGGAAGTCCTCTTTTGTAAGTGTCCTTACTTGCACTGTTTTGGCTGCCTCTATGCCCTGAATCATTTTGACTTTGGGGAAGAGCCAGATCTGGTAAATGAGGTGGAAGAGGACATACTGTAATGTTTTTATTTGACAGAAATTGCCGTACCAGAAGCGATGTGTGACACAGAGTGTTGTCATGATGGAGGAGGATTTACGGCACACTGTAAAACACAGCTTCTTCTCTCAACTATAGCTCACACCTGACTGGCTGCACTGAACAAGCTGAAACTTGTCACACACTGTACTAAGGTCTGACATGCCACTTCCTGTATTGAAGATCCCTGCCTTTCCATTGGGTGGCACTCGGCAGCAGCATTCACCATATATTGTGATCACAACAGAAAGGCTTCTGCCTCTTCCCCAAAGTCAAAATGAAAGGTAAACATTTTGAATCAATTCAGGACATCAAGGCAGCCATGACAGGGGAACTGATGACATTCACAAAAAAGGACATCCAGACTGCTTCAGAGAGTGGCAAGAATGATGGGATAAGATTATTTGAAGTGATGGGGAGTATTTTGAGGGGGGTTAATGGCACTGTGTCTTTTACTGTAATAAATATTTTAAATTTAAATATTTAGTGTAGTTTTTGATCACACACAATATATACATATGCATATATGTATATATGTATATATCTTTTTGTTCCCAAAGAAAATTGGCTCAGAGTGGGAAATGGGGTGGGAAGGGAGAGATGATTGATTTTCTAGTTCTGTGGATTATGATATTTGAGTTAGTAGTTACATTCTAATCCAGCAAGTTGTCTGTCTATATTTTCATGTCAATGGAGTTTGCTTGGTTATTTCCAATATTTTTATAAAAATAGGTACTTTTAAAATTTTTTTTCAGAATTATTTACTTTTAATTTTAAAAGTCTTAAAGTTTCTCTTAAAATACAAGTTCTTTCTAGCATGGAATTTTCAAGATATTATGTACTCTACAATTAAAATATATTTAACATTTGACTCTTGATTTATATAACAATTGTGTGTTCCCTAAAGTAATCAAATACTATTGAGAGTTTCAATTCATAAAGTCTAACTAATTCTATTTTTGTAACTAATTTTTTAGAATGTGCCAAATGATTTCCTATAATTACAAATTTAAGAATTGAGTCATAGATTTCAACTTGCTTTCAATTTTTAACTATTCTTAATCAAAGATGATAGTATATTCAGTGAAGTACTCCAGAAAGAGCATTATATACTGATAAAAAATTCTCTAGGAAAATGTATTTAAATGATTTTAATGTTCATAGCTATTTATCAAACATTATCAAACATTATAAGTTCTTCTTATCAAACATTATAAGTTCTGAGCAGAATTTTCATTCTACAATTAAGCAATCTTATAACAAAAGAAATAATTATCTGAGAGTTACGATAGCACTTAAGCAACAAACTATGAAATAAATATATGTGGAAAATCACCTTCAGATAAATTATAATCACCTTGGTGGTGTCTTCTACTTTTTCTTAAATCTCAGAATAGTGGCACAGGTTATTAATGAATCATTATCTGGCAATTAAATGTGGTTATCATAACTACTCATGATAATAAACATTAAAAGTGAGATAAATCATATAGTTAGGAGAAAGGTTAAAAGTCTCTTGAAACACAAAATATATTTACCAACACAGCTTGGTAAATGATCTCTCATTTCTCCTCTGACAAAACAATAAAATATCAAATTAAAATAAATTCCTCAAAGACTGGCATTCAACATCCTACTCTTCCTAACTTACCTGAACCCAATTGTATAAACTCAGTTTTGGAGGAAACTGGTACGTATTTATTAACAGAAATGATTAGACACACATAAACATACCTGGAAAATAGCTTACAAATATGTTCCAGACATTGTCTTAAGTATTCTCTGTCTTGGTACAGAATTAACCCCTGGTAGTTAGCAGAATGTAAAAGAATTTATGAGACTCTATAAGAGTAAGAAAAGATTTATTGAAAGTCAAAAAGAAAGAGAGAGAGAGTTCTGCTTGGAACTGGCAGAAGTTTTGCCAGGGCAGCCTGATGGAGACAGCTGCAGAGACAGAGGTGTGAGAGAGAAATACTGGCAAATAGAGTTTAGCCAGGGCAGAGTCTGATGCGGGACAGCTGCCCCGATGAGAAGGAGTGCAGGGGTTTTATATTTTCCCATGCAGGATGTAGGGTGCTTGTCAGCTTGCAGGGGGGCTGCTGTTACCATTGTCCTCTCCTGGGAACTTTCCTGTTCCTATCTATGGTGGATGTCAGCTTGCAGGGGGTTGCTGTTGTAATTGGAAACTATTTTGTTCTCACCTATGTTGGATGTAAGGTGCTTGTCAGCCTGCGGTGCAGGGGCAGTGCTAGCCAGGGCAGACCTGTAAATATGTAATTATAAAGTATATTTAATATACTAAATATCTGAATTGAAAGGCATACTATGACATTGAAAGAAAGCAATTAATAAAACTTCTTAAAGTAAATTATTTTAATTTTTTTAAGGAAGAATTTTAGAAATGCTCATTGCCTTTAATTAAAAACTTGCCATCATGTGTGTGTGTGTGTGTGTGTGTGTGTGTGTGTGTGTGTGTGTTCCTGTTTCAAAGCTTTTTGTTAGGTGAAATAAGTCAGAATGATAAAGACAAATACCATATGATCTCACTTATCTGTGGAACCTAACGAACAAAATAAATGAACAAAACAGAAACAGACATACATGCAGAGAACAAACTGATGGTTGTCAGAGGGGAGGGGGTTTGGGGACCTGGGTGAAAAGGTGAAGGGGTTAAGAAATGCAAATTGGTAGTTTCAAAATAGTCACGGGGATGTAAAGTACAGAAGAGAGTGTACAGTAAATAATGTTGCAACATCTCTGTATAGTGCCAGGTGGGTGCTAGACTAATTGGGAGAAATCACTGCATAAATTATATAAATGTCTAACCACTATGCTTTTTTGTGTACAACTTATGTACAATTTATGTACAACTTAAACTAATATAAAATAATATTGAATGTCAACTGTAACTGAAAAAAATAATAATAAAAAAAGCTTTTTGTGAGGAACTCAGTAATGTGTGTGTATGTGTTTAGTGATACTCATTTAATTCTTTGGTTTGTTGTTTTTTTATCTTTGGAATTTTATTTGTTAACTATAAATGGCTGAAGTAGTCCTGATTGGTAATCAAGAAAGCCATGGTATCCAACATTCTCACTCTTAATTTATCACAATACCAATAAGCAAGATTTGAGAAAGTTTAGAAAATTTAGTAAAAATAGTATTCAGTTTTGCTTTGTTATAAATACGTGATTGCTCAAGTAATCAAAACTTGTCTAGGATAGTGGCATTAATGATATATATTCAAACTCCTTGAGCATTCACTTCAGTGACAAGATAAAAATATGTTAAACATTCAGCAGAAGTATATCATACATATTTATACATATACACATACACATATGTGTGTGTATTTTTTCTTTTTAACATGCACTTTTTGTTCTTTACAGCAATTTTAGGTTTATTAAAAATTACTCAGAAAGTACAGAGCTCTCATATACTCCCTCTCCCCGACTCCAGGTACAGATTCTATGGGCAGATGCTCAAATATGTGCTACTCTGAAAAAGGTTAAAAATGTGTCTTTATTGTAGACCTTTCACAAATTTTAACAACACAATTTTCACCATCAATGCTCAATAAATGAATGTAATATGCAGCAATTCCCAACCAAGCTTCCTCTACTGGTCTTTGCCTCTTAACCATTTTTGTTGGGATTAATGTTTCACAGGAGACTTTTTGAAAAAACTACATTAGGGAATTGTTAGCTCTGATATGTATTTCTATGACCCCTGCTCTTCTCATATAACACAAGGAGTATGTATCATAAAACAAATAGCCACCCTGTGACAGGCTAGATAGATTATGTATATATTCTATTGAATCTTTATACAACCCTACAAAAAGTATTTCCTTTCCTATTTTATAGGAGAGGGTTGAAGCTAAAATCGCATCTAACTTGTCCAAAATACAGATGCACACAAAGTGTGTTTTAGTGGTAAGATCAGTATAACAAATTTTACCATTTTAACCGTTTTAAAGTTCATAATTCAATTATATTAGTGCATTTACAATGTTGTGTAAGCATCACCACTATTTATTTCCACAAATTGTCTTCATCCCAAACAGAAATTATGTACCTATCCTGTACAATAATGCCTCATTTCTCTTCCTCTCAAGCTCCTGGTAACACCTATTTTAATTTCTGTCTCTATGAATTTGCATATTCTAGGTAATTAGTATAGTTAGAATAAATATCTGTCCTTGTGTATAGCTTATGCCACTTAACATAAAGTTTTCAAGATCATTCATGTTGTAGCATGTATCCAAATTTCATTCCTTTTCATGTCTGAATATTGTATTGTATTAATATATATGCACATGCTATACATAGTGGAATGCCTAAGGTGATTTGTCTAATCTTTTGCTATCAGAGGAGGTATGTGCATGATAGAAATGGAGATACTATATAAACACCGAAGAAATAAGAGAAAACAAAATCATATCTATATTATATCCAAAGCATAAAAACACATATTCTAAAATAGAAGGATTTTTAGAGCTAAGCATTGATTTCATTTTTCTCATAAAAATGATTATAAAGAACTACCTTGCAATTATAACATCTTCATATTTTTCCTGTTGGATTATCATGACTTCCACATTAAAAATAAGTCATAAATAGTACAAAAGACTGGTTGAAATGTAAACCATGAAATCTGTAAGAAAATGGAATGTGTCTGTGCGACGCACCATAGTATCTCTATTCACAGCACAACCAGGCAAAGTTGGCATCCAAAAAAGTATCTTCAATAGATAAATGAATAAATGAATGTTTATTCTGAATATTTTTGTGACTTTAAAATAATTTCAAATGTATAAAGGTTACAAGTATAGTACAAAGAAGTCCCATATACTCTTTCATTAATGAGCAATTAATAAGTTGCCCCATTTGTTTTATCATTTGTTTTGCACTCTTCCTGTTTCTACTTTTCTCTCTTTCCCTTTTCTTTCTGAACTATTTGGGCAGAACCTGCAGATATCATCATGTCTTTTTATCCCATATACTTCAATGTGTGTTTTTAACAACAAAGAGTTTCTCTTAACTTCAGGACAATGATCAAAATCAAAGATTTACAATTGACACAATACTATTGTATTCCACCTTAGATAATAAAATTTCACTAATTCCCTCAATAATGTCCATTACATCTATATTTTCCCAACCTACAATTCAATCTAGATTCCTGCACTGCAGTTGGATGCCATGTCTCTTTACAGTATTTTAATCTGACTTATTTTCTCAGCCTATCTTTATTTTCTCTGATCTTTCAATTTTGAAGAATAAAGACCACTTATTTTGTCAAATATCTTCCATGCATGATAGGTCTTGTGTTTCCTCATTATCTTCAGAATATACATTTTTGGCAAGGATATTACAATTGTAACAAACTTTAATTCTATAGTCCATCATTATCATTGCTGCCTTACTTCTACACTCAAGTTATTTTATCCTCTTTTCTTCTAATTTATTATCCCAATCCTAATTAAAACTGCCATTCTGCCTACTCCATGCCTCTACTTATACAACTGAATGCAGCTGGGATTCAAGAACAAACAAACAAACCTTCACATAGTAAGCTAATTGGAATTCTTTAATTTCAGGATTCATATATATATATATATATATATATATATATATATAATTAGTATGTTTCATTATGCTACACTGTCCTTACATATTAAGACAAACAGATGGATTTTCTAGACCTATGCTAACCAGTCTTGTAATCACTAGCCAAATGCAGGTTTTGATCATTGAAATATGGCTAGAGGAACTGAGAAACTGAATTTTAAATTTTGCTTAATTTTAATTATTTTAAACTGATATTAAAAACTGATTCTCAATTCAGTTGCTTGAAAACTTTTAAGTATGCTTGGAACAACTCAATTATGTAAATCTACTTTTCAATCATAAATTTTATTAAATGCAAATAAAAATTAAGTTTTTCTCATGAAAATTTAGCATTTGAATTGAGGTGTGCTGTAAGTGTGAAATACACACCAGATTTAGATGACTTAAAACAAAAAAAAAAGTCATATCAAAAAAAAGGTCATACAATAGCTCATTGACTTTTTTGCATCTATATTGCATGTTGAAATTTTAATATTTTGGATAAATCAAGATAAATAAAACATACCATAAAATCAATTTCACCCATTTGCTTTAGATTTTTTGTTAGTTCCAGAAACTTTTAAATTACCGATGTGGATCACATTGAATTTCTGTTGGACAGCACTGTTCTAAATCCTATAGCCATGCTTTCTATGCATATAAAATATTGGTAAGAACTGTGATGGAAGTATGCATATGAGGCTGAGAGCACGCATAAGGGGTAATTAATTCATGGTAATGGCAAGGAAATTTCTACAATTGACAGTGACCTGAGAGTACAATTTGGAACAACTGAAGAGAAAAAGGAGTACGTAATAAATAAGCTATTAAATTCATTCAGCAACTATTTTGAAAAGTTTATGTTAATACTGGGTATACAATGATAAATTTTGCAACGTGTGTTTTTAAAATGCATTGAGTAACTTGTCCTCTCTTCCACTGTGAAAACATAGGCCCCGGTCACCATTTCTTGTTCTTTATTGGATTATGGTAATTGTGTTTTAACTTGTATCCATGTTTCATCCCTATAGTATTTCTCCCACCATCACCATCACCATCACCACTACCAACACAAACACACACACACAAACACACACACACACACACACACACACACACACACAATTTTCAACACTAAATCCAGAGCAATCCTTTAAGAATGTAGCACAAATCATCTCACCATACATCTCAAAACTCTCTATTGGCTTCCTATGTCCTTCAGAATAAAAGTCAAATTCCTTATAATGGCCTATAAGATCACCAAAGATTTGGGCATCTGGCTTCTTTAGTATATGAACTTAGACACTGAAGCTCTTCCCCAGCCTCATTCCCAGCCAGAAGCCTTGGTCCTTTTTCTTCCTATATCTGGATTGTTCTTCTCACAGCTATCTGTTTTTCTCAGTCCTCACTTCCTTCTTGTCTCTGCCCAAAAGTCTGCTTCATTTAAGGGGATTTTCTTGAACTCCCTATTTAAAATAGCAATTCTTTCTTACCCCATTCCGTAGAATCCCTTGCTATACTTGATCAATATCTGAAATACTATGTATTTAGTTCATATTTTATCGTATACTGCACGCCACTCTCACTAGTGTGCAAGGCCTTTGAAGGCAGGGTCTTTTTTCTTTTGTATTCACTGTGTATCACCACTGACTAGAAGAAGACCTGTTACATGGCAGGCATGCAATAAATATTTTCAAATACTAATTTAAAAAAGAACTGGAGTAAAGTCATATATCATGGTAAAAATGCATAAGTTACAATAGTCAGTAAACTAAATGGTAATGTTGGCTTATCATAAAGATGGTGACAATGAATACTCTTTCATCTGCAATATACCATCAAAATAAAACTTTCATTAACTTTTAGAAGTTTATAATACAGAAAACCTGAGCCTCTGAGGATCCTTAAACATATGCATTTATAGTATTGCTCTTGTATATTAAGATGGAAGAATGAAGGGTCAGAAAGCGAATGAAAACAAACTTTAATTTTGAAATGCAAACGGATGAAAGTGACTAACAGGTAAAAATGTTTTCCAAGCTCTGTTTAGTACATTTAATACACCAATGCTCAGATGTAATGTTTGGATATGTAACATTCAGATATAAATATAAATGCTCTCTAAATTTAAAGGTATTTGGAATATTGTAAACCTTTCATGTTTACAAAGTGTTTTTTCCCAAAGTCTATAGTTATTTTCATGAACAGAAGGCATAATTTTTGCAAGATAAAGAGGGCAGGCTTAAGTTTATGTCTAGCATAAATAAAGAAACAAGGACATAGTATAAGTGCCTATGAGGAGAGGAGAATGATAGGAAAAGTAAACCCAGGAACAAGAAGTCCAGTTAATGTAAAACTAATGTTAGGAGGTCATAGTATGATTCAAGTTTAACATTTTATTAAACTATTTTATATACACACAAACACACATGCATATACTTAAAATGTGTACAGTTTAAAGAATACTTACACACTGAATATATCCATAAAACCACCACTCAAAAAAAAGAGCTGTGCAAGCACCCCAGAACCCTCCCTTTATGTTCCCTTCTAATCACTTTCCCCACCCTAAAGGGTAATCATGACCTTCTAACAGTATGGATTAGTTTTACTTATTTTTATATTTCACAAAAATAATTTTTGCACATACTTTTCCAAGTCTGGCTTTTTTTATTCAATATTTTATTTTTGAGATTCCACATAATATAGTTTTATACCTTTACATCCAAAATTTATTCATCCATTCAAATACTGACAGATGTTGGGATAGTTTCCAGTTTGGGGATATTGCAAATAGAGGTGCTATAAACATTCCAGCACATATATACATTCGTGTGTGTAGTGTGTGTGTACATACATAATATATATGTAAATACTTGGGGTGCCAAAAAAATGTATACAAGTGGACCTTTGTTCAACGTTGCTCAAATAGTAGTTCACCATAATCAGAAATGCCCGGATGCTGACGATAACCACCATGAGCACCTCTTGTAATTACAGAAGTCAAACGTGATTTGTATTCATCTTTTGTTATCAGTATATACTATTACAATGCTTTTTTTTTCCTTTCTTAAAACGTGTATACATTTTTTGGTGCCCTCTCTGTATATAAATAAATATGAATATGAATACACATATAAATATAAATGTTTCAGTTAGGTATATTACCAGGATGGTAAATTTTTGTATTCATGTATACTTGATTTATATATTTGATAAGACAAATATCTTAAGTTCTATTAATTATAGTTAAGGGATAGTAGAATCTTAAAGTAATGAGAATCATTTAGAAGAGTGTCTGGCAAATGTTTAATAAATGTTAGCTATTATTAGTAATAATATTTTATCAAATTACCAGAATAAATGTCATTTAACAATATAGCTAAGATGTTAAATATTTGAATCTCAGACTTGAATAGGCCTGAATCAAAATCTTTATTGTGTCACTTCCAAGCTGAGTGATTTGTAGGCATATTAATTTAAAAAATTTAAGTCTCATTTACTTGAGTGTAAAATGTACAAACCATAGACTGTTGTGAGTGCTTAAGAAGAAAGTCAATGTAAAGACTTAACACAATGCCAAGTATGTAATTGATGTTCAATAAATGTTAGCAGGTATTACTCTATCATGTAATTAATAAAACTTCTAATATTGATATCCTTTACCAACACTCTGTCTTTGTAATGCATCATATGAATTCAAAGGTGATGCTTAATATATATCTTAGAGTTTTCCCTGAATACAGAGATATGTTGTCCAAGAAACCACCTATCTCTTAGCAACCCCATCTTCAAATTCTTTTTTGACTTGAAACTTTTTCAGATACGATGTTGGATCTTTTTGAGCTTCTGGATCAGCTCATAAAATCTAGGTAACAGAAAGTTAATATAAAATGATGAGATGAGTAATGATATTATTTCTTTGACTTTAAAATGCATGAAAAAGACAAGGTTGTTTATCGTACTAAAATTTATACTGTGTCTGGAAGAAAAGACTCAAAACACTGAGCATTACTGACAAGTACATCTCAGGGCTTATAAGCTAATTAAAATTCTGCCTAAACTTATATTTCAAATTACTATATTTAAACTACACTCATTTGAAAGGAAGAGGCATTATTCATTGCTTAACTACAGCTCACTGTTGCATTTTCTCAAAGAAAAACCCATAATGTGGTATCTTTTAAAACAAATTCCTGAGTTCTATCATGGTAGCAAAAAATACCAATATATATGACAGTAGATTTCCTAAGAGAAGGGTTTTTTTGTTTTGTTTTGTTTTTTCTGTTATGCAATAACAACAAAAAAAATGAGACATACATACCCCTTGAAGGAGTTTGTGTGGAAAGAAAAAAAAATGCTCTACTCCTAGAGTATATCTTATTTATACAGCTACAAAATCTTTCCACCAGCTTTCTGTCTGACAGAAATGCAGCTAGTCCTGGATAGGGTTGGTTTTTAAATAAACATTCTGTGTCTTTCAGGAGGTGAAAAATGAGCTAATAGCAATATATTCATATGAAGACACCACAGCTTTATTTCTAAAATCTGCTATTGATGATGGGTTATTTGTGCTAATTATGCCCACAGAGGTTAAGAAACAGATATTACAATATATTTAGGCACAGATACTCTATACTAATAATGGTTTCAAAAGCACACAGGACATTTAAAAATGTCATATTTAAGCTAGCAGTTCAAGCATGGCTTTCCAAGTCCCTGCCTATTAGTTTTACTTTAATTGATTTAACCCTATTAAAAGCATGACTACAGAATGAAGAAATACTTCCATGTTGTAGGAGATATACAGTATATATGCCATGATCTTTTCTTAATGAATCCCTTGAGAATGGATCTATTTTTCAAAGTGTACAGCCTGTCTATTAATCATAGTTTTTCCCATGTTAATGAAAGAATATATGGAGTATATTCTACTCTTAAAAATTTAATACCCAATGACAATTGCATTTCTTTGTTTAATAATATAACCAAAAAGTTTTCAAAAATTCAATTCATTACTACAAAAAGCATCATATAATAAAGTATTTCCTATTTCATTAAAAATGATAATGCTTACCACTAACTTTAATAGATTTAAAAACTAATGAATATAACAAGAAAGATCTCTGTGCATAAGTGAGGTTCCCTATATTATGTGATTCTTTCCTCATTATCTTGTGCCTTTTTTTTAATTGAAATTTACTGGGGTGACAATGGTTAGTAAAATTATATAGGTTTCAGGCTGGGTCAAGTGCAGTGGTGTCTGTAATTACTTGATCACAATATTGTGCCTTACTTACTGCTTACAGGAGATTTAAGGAGTGATCATCTCTAACACCAAAATTTCCTAGTTTTATGGCTCAGAGCTTCCCTCTTAGGAAAAACCACTTTATTACCATTCAATCCTAATTCACAAATTTATGCCAGGTACCTAAATATTACCTCATCCAATTTTTGTAAAAGCAAGTACAGGATACCCCTTCCTCTCTCTCTCCCACTCTTTCTATTTCCTTGTTTCCTATTTTCCTTCTTTCTTTCCTTCCTTCTTTTATTTCTATGATCCCCATAGAATTTAAGTATGTCTTTCACTGTGTGTCAAACGTACACTTAATTCCTCTTTCAGTTACTATAAGAGGAAGCACTCCCAAATGGATAGTCTATTGGATATTTTGTGTAAGCCAAATTAGAAGTATACACATTGGACAAAAGCCTTGGCTAATTTATTCACCAGTGAGCTAAGCAATTACTTTGAAGCCAATAATTGAGAGAGGCATATAATAATAGTAATTTTAGTCTTTTATTCTTGGGGTAGTGCCCTATTCTATTCAGTAGTATTATTATTACAAAAGACAATACTAATTTTACCCCTCCCCTTCAAAATAATTTTTGTTTCCCGATCTCCTCTGGGCAACTCTCTCCTTCTGAATTTAATTTCTTGGGTTGTAAAGTTATCTGTCAGTCCTTCTAAAGAATGGTAATCTCAACATTCATGTATCAGAAGGAGTTACTTCCAGGAACTCAGAGTGGATTTAACCCTTTAAGGGAATTTCTACCATGTGATTTCAATGAGATAGACTTACAAAGGGGTTTGATGTATTGATTGCAAAGTGACTTTCTGGCATGTGTCTGTAAGGAATAATTAAAAACCCAACCTTTCCTTTCACTGCACACACATTCTCACTCTCATCCTCATTAACCACCTCTTCTTTTAATATAAAATTTGGGCATATGCTTTTTGATTAGACATGGAACTAATAATTTTTGTATCTCTGAACAAACATTTATGAAATAGGCAAGTCGTGCTATTTACTAATCCAAGATTCAGGACTCATTGATAGTTTGACATTAATAATACAGTATCTTCTTTTTTCTAATTTTTAGAATGTTGAGATAAAGAAGATATGGTTAGCATGCATGTATTGGCATATGTTTGGCTTTATATATGTGCATTATAAGATAGCTTAACAGAAAGAAAAGTTAATAACCAGCAGAAGTTTGCATACTGATACTTCAAGTAGAAATGATAAAGCATTCAATTTGGAGCAATGTAATTTGAAAAAGCAGATTTGATATTTTAATATAATTTCTACTTGGAAAACAAAAAATATATAGTATTTTTATAATACAAAATATTGAAAGTGAAACACCATAAAATCACCTTGACAAGTGAGGACAAACAGAATATATTGACATACAATACTATAGGCGGAGGGAATTTTGTTTTTTTTCCCTAAGTCTACAAAACATGGAAATGTGTTTTTACTAGTTTGAGGTTTTATCTGTCTTTTCAAATGCCTCATAAGCTTGCTCTCAGGCCATCATGATCTGCTCACCATTGGTAGGATATTTATAATTCCAGGCTTGCTTGCTTGCATTGTTTATTTATTCATTTATTCATTTATTTATTGACCTATCCACTGACTCAGTGGGTTATCAGGAAGCTCTTCCACCCACACATACAGCATTAAAAAGGAGAGCTGCAAAGGGAAGAACCTAGGGTTATCTTTCCTCATCCAAGCTGAGTTATCACATGCAAAGGAGAATCAGCACTAAAGTATGTTTAGAGTTATAGTTAGGAAAAGTGATCTCTTGTTCAAAGCATAATGGGAAAAGAGGCTGCTATTTCAGAAGACAGAGTACTTGAGCTTTTCATGGCCTGATAATGTATGTACTAATTGATTTCTGTTTGAAATGTGTTGCTTCATATGGACATCACCTTATTTTGTCAAAGCCATACATAATCTGATACCATAATTTGAAAACTTCCTCATAGATATAGCTTCATGTTTTGTTTTCCAAACTCTAATTTCTTGCTTGTTATTTGTACAGAATAGAAAACAAAATCAATGTATATCATGTACAGCTGAAGAGAAATACGACTATTAATTCTTAAAAGGATGCACATTTAATTGAATATGTTAAATGAATAAAATAACAAGAAATAAAATTTTATTTCCCAACAATCTATGCTCATACTATCCAGAAGGATTACTGTCATCAATAGAGCTAAAAGATTCATATTGAAATTATTGGTTTTTCTCAATAACAATGACAACAAATACAATTAAAAATATGGACAGAGGACCTGAGCAGACACTTTTCAGAAGAAGACATACAAACAGTCAGCAGATATATAAAAAAATGCTCAACTTTACTAGCTATAAGGGAAAAGCAATCAAAATAACAATGAAGAAGTCACCTTGAGACTGGTAGGAGGGGTAGAAATGTGGAATGGGCTGGTCCCACACCCACATGTGACCATTAAAATCAGGAGGGGTATCTGGACTGTGGAGGTAGGTCTGTCAGGGAGGAGTGAAGGACTCCTCACCAGTCTCCCCAGCCCAGAGTTCAAGATCTGGAAAGAGAAGTCCCCAAAATTCCTGGCTGTGAAAACCATTGGAGATTATGGCTGAGTTAGACAGAGGTAAGCTGGAGTCCCTGGCATTCCTCTTAAAGGATAATGCACAGACTTACTTGCTGGCGAAATGCTCACTGTGATCTCCAGCACTGGGGCAGTGGCTCAAAAGGCACTAGGGACATATGCAGAGGAACTGAGATGTGTGCTTAAGAGTGAGGGCTGAAGTGGCACCTTTTCCCCAGACAGAAGTACTGGCAGAATCCACTGTTTCTTGGTTGAGCCCTCCCCCTTCCTGGAGTGCTGATGCAGGCTGCTGCCATGTCTGAGTCTCCATCAAATTTGTTAATGCTGCCTATGTAATTCTGAGACCTTGCCCTACCTAACTGTCAGGCAAATCCAGGCTGTTTCCAGTGGCTTTTTCGTACAAATTGTCAGCCTTGGTTCATGCTGCAGACTTTCCTAAAGTCTCTCAAAGGTTCATGAAACCCAAATAAGCAGCATCTGACTTTGGCACGTCCAGAATTGCTGGTCGAGCAGCCCTAAGCCCAGCACTAGCAGCAGCCAGCCTTGGTTCTTCTCTTGGCTTCTCAAAGCAACTCCAACCCCAGTGTGGGTGGGCACCAGGGCACTGCTAAAGCAAATCCTGCTCCATAGCATAAGTCCCTCCACAACAGCTCCTTCACTGTGCTTATAGTCATATCAAGCCCTCACGACCAATGAGTCCAAAGCTCAAACCTTCCCATTAATGTGCAAATAGCAACCAAGGCTCTACTATTACAGGAGGACACACACAACCTACACAAGGGACACACTTGGAGCACCTGGCTCTAGTGACCAAAGAGACAGTCCCACTGGGCCCCACAGGACATCTGCTGTAGAAGGCCACATTACTAGAACAGGAGACATAGTAACCCTACCTAATTTATAAAAACACACACAAGGAGGCAGCCAAAATGGGGAGACAAAGAAACATGTCCCAAATAAAAGAACACAACAAAGCTCCAGAAAAAGATCTAAACACCATGGAGACAAGCAACCTACCAGATGCACAGTTCAAAACACTTGTTATAAGAATGCTCAAAGATCTCAGTAAGAACTTCAACAAAGAGATAGAAACATAAAAATGGAGATAGAAACATAAGAAGGACAAGTCAGAAATAAAAAATACAATAAGAAATGAAGAATACATTATAGGGAATAACAGTAGATAAGATGAAGCAGATGATTGAATCAGTGATTTAGAAGATAAGGTAGCAGAAAACACCAAAACAGAACAGTTAAAAGAAAAACAGAATCCAAAACTATAAGGACAGTTTAAGGAGTCTCAGGGACAATATCAAGCATATCAACAATGGCATCAAAGGTTGCCAAAAGGAGAAGAGAGAGAACAAGGAATTGGAAACCTATTTGAAAAAATAGTGTTCAAAAACTTCCCTAATCTAGGGAAGGAAATGTATATTCAAGCCCAGGAAGTGCAGAGAGTACCAAACAAGATGAACCCAAAGAGGCCTACACCAAGGCATCATAATTAAAATGCCAAAGTTTTTGTCAAACCAAAGACAAAGAGAATCTTAAAAGCAGCAAGAGAAAAGCAATTATTTGCCTACAAGGGAGCTCCCATAAGATTTTAAGTTGATTTCTCAACAGAAACTTTATAGGCTAGATGGTATTGACAGGAAATATTCAAAGTGATAAAATGCACAACCTACAACCAAGACTAATCTACCCAGGAAAGCTATCATTTAGAATTATAGGACAGATAAAGAGCTTCCAAGATAAGAAAAAGCTAAAGGAGTTCATCACCAACAAACCAGTGTTACAAGGAATGTTAAAAGAACTTCGTTAGACAAAACAAAACAAAAAAAGCAAACAAAAAAATTCAAAACCATGAATAACAAAATGGCAATAACTACATATCTATCAACAATTACTTTAAATGTAAATGGATGAAATTCTCCCACCAAAAGAAATAGATAAGCTGAATGGATAAGAATACAAGACCCATACAAATGTTGCCTACAAGGAACTCACTTCAGATCAAAAGACACACACAGAATGAAAATAAAAGGATGGAAAAAGTTATTTCATAAAATTGGAAACTAAAAAACAACCAAACAAAAACCTGGGGTAGCAATACTTATACCAACAAAATAGACTTTAAAACAAAGACTATAACAAGAGTCAAAGAAGGATCCAGTAATCCCACTTCTGGGTATTTGTACAAAGAAACCCAAAATGCTATTTTTCAGGAGACGTGTTTGTCCATGCTCCATGTGTTCATTGCCTCATTATTTAGAATAGCCAAGATATGAAGGTAATCTGGATGTCCCTGAATGGATGAATGGATAAAGAAGAGGTGATAGGGCCGGCTGAGTGGTGCATGGTTAAGAGTTGGCTTGGGTGAGCGAGCACTGAGCAGCAGGGCCCTGTTCAGATCCCACATGAGGGCCAGTGACGCTGCACCCTCTACAGCTAAGATGGTGAACGACAGCTCGACTTGGAGCTGGGCTGCCGTGAGTCTATGGCAATGGCGATGGTGATGGCGTAGGCTGCAGTGGGACTGCAGTAGGCTGCTATAGCTACTGTGAGTGGCCTGCAGCCAGTGACAGCTGCCATGAGCTGCAGTGAGCTGCCGTCCAAGGGCTGGCGAGTGATCTGCCTCACCTGGGAAAAGCACAATGATAATGTCAACATGGGCCAGTGAAGCAACATCCTCCACAACTAGACTGAAGAACAAAAGGACAGCAACTTGTCTGTTCCCCTTCCCTGATTCCCGAATGATGTTCCACACCCCCAATTCCCCAATAAAATCTTAAAAGA
The DNA here is from genome assembly GCF_001890085.2 of Hipposideros armiger. NCBI lineage: Eukaryota > Metazoa > Chordata > Mammalia > Chiroptera > Hipposideridae > Hipposideros > Hipposideros armiger. The sequence continues at coordinate 1,342,487 of NW_017731812.1, read as the reverse complement.
AAACAACAACCAAAAACAAACAAAAAACCTTCCTTTATTTAAAAAAAAAAAGAGGTGATATATAGATAGATAGATAGATAGATATAGATATATAGATATATAGATATATAGATAGATATATAGATATATATAATGGAAAATCACTTTCCAGTGAATCACTTTACAATGAATGATGTTTTGACATCTGCAACAACATGGATAGACCTAGAGGGTATTGTGCTGAATTAGTAAGTCAGACAGAGAAAAACAGATGTCTTATGATTTCACTTATAAGTGTAATCTAAAGAACAAAATAAACAAACAAATGAAACAGAAACAAATAGATACAGAGAACATTTTGATGGTTGCCAAATGGGAAGGGGTTGGGCAGGAGTAAAGAAGGGGAAGGGATTAAATTGGTTGTTATATAGTAGTCACGGGGTATAGCATAAGGAATATAGTCAATAATATTGCAATAACTATGTATGGAGTCAGATGGGTGCTAAATCTACCAGGGTCATAGGTGGGAGGGGGGTTGGGGACAGGGTTAAACAGATGAAGAGATTAAGAAACAGAAATTGGAAGTTACAAAATAGTCAATGGGATGTAAAACAAAGTATTGGGAATATAATCAATAGTATGGTTATATAACTATATATAGTGCCAGGTGGGTACTAGACTAGTTAGGGGGATCACTTCTTAAATTATATAAATGTCTAACCACTATGCTGTACACCTGAAACTAATATAAAATAATACTAAATCTCATTCCAGTTGAAAAATTTAAAAGGAGGGTGAAAGGTGAAGGAAAGTAAGAGGTTCAAATTTCCAGGTATAAAACAAGTAAATCATGGTGATGTAATGTACAGCATCAGGAATATAGTCAATAATATTGTGATAGCATGGTATGGTGTTAGACAGCTGTTGGACTTACCATGGTGATCACATTTTTAGGTATATAAATGTTGAATTACTATGGAGTACACCTGCCACTAATATAATATTGTATGTTAGCTACATTTTAATTTAAAATACAAATATGTCTTGAATAAAAATAGTTTAACAATATGTTTTCACATTTGTTAGAATTGCCATTATCAAGACAAGAAATAACAAGTCTTGGAGAGGATGTGGAGAAAAAAGAACCCTCATACACTGCAGGTGGGAATGTAAATTGGTACAGCTACTATGGAAAACAGTATAGAGGTCCCTCAACAATTAAATATAGAACTACCATCTGACCCAACAATCCCTTTTCTGGCTATCTACCCAAAAAATATAAACACATTTATTCATGAAGATATATGTACTCCTATGTTTACTGTAGCATTATTCATGGCAGTCAAGACATGGAAACAACCCTACTGTCTTTCATGGATGATTGGATAAAGGAGATGTGATATATATATATATATATATATATATATATATATATATATATACAATGGAATACTATTCAGCTATAAGAAAGATGAAATACTGCCGTTTGCGACAACATGGATGGATCTTGAGAGTATCATGCTAAGTGAAGTAAGTTAGTCAGAGAAAGACAAGGACCACATGATTTCACTCATACATAGGGTATGAAAAACAAAGCAACAAATGAATAAACAAAACAAAAACAAAGAACTCACTGCACAGACAACAACATGGTGGTTACCAGAGGGGAAGTGTGGTGGGGGAAGGTAGAAGAGGTTAAGGGGTATCAAATATCTGCTGATGGAAGGAAGCTAAACTTTGGGTGGTGAGCACAGAATGCAATACACAGTGATGTAGTATATAATTGTACACTTGAAGATTATATAATCTTACTAAACAATGTCACCCTCATACATTTAATTTAAAAAAATAGAAAAAAAATGAACAAACAGAAATTCATACAATTCATAGAATACTTAAATTGGTAACTGCAATTGCTCTGAGGAGGGGCCAGGAATGCAGGATGGATTATTTTTTATTATAAGAGGTCTGACAATAAAGTTCATCAACCTGTTGCAATGATGTTGTTAAACATTTTTGCTATCGGAGAGATTACTCATTATGAATTTGTACAACTAAACAAATAGTTAACCAAGTTTACTGTTTGGAAGTGCTGAAAAGGCTGTGTGAAAAAGTTAGATGACCTGAAGCTTTTCACCAACAATTCATGGTTCTTGCATCATGACAATGCACCAGCTCACATGGCACTGACTGTGAGGGCGTTGTTAGCCAGTAAACAAATAACTGTATTGGAACACCCTGTTCCAATATTGTTGCATATTGTGAATAGATTCATTATTATGAAACACTGGAAAATAAAAGGAAAGAGTGAAGCATTCATCCTATGTGTCCTGTAAAAGGCATACTAATGAGTTATAAAATAGAAGATAAGGGGAAGTTTCTTTTACAGTAATATTTTATTTTTTATTATTATTATTTTCTTTAGCTGAGCCATCCTGTCACCTGTTGGCAGCTCAGTGGCAGCTCAGCTCAGGCTGGAAATTGAACCACCAACCCTGTTGCTCAGAGCTCGCATTCTTGAGTGAGCTCTTAACCAACTGAGCCACTTGGCCGGCCCACTTTTACAGAAATATTTTATCCTTGGTTCTGCACTCTGTTCTTATAGTTCTGCCCTCTGAATCATCTTTTCTTTTTCAGGAAGGGTAACAATCATATGTTGACATCTTGGTAGTTTTCTGTTTGCTTCTTGCCAATAAAATTTTAGGGTTACAATGGGCTCTTTGCTTTGCACTCACTCTCTCCACTTCAGTCCAAGATGACAGTACTTCCAATGCAATTCTCTTAAAATATTTTGGGTGTCCTCTAAATTATTTTAGGTTTTGGTTCATTTGACATAGAGTGAAACCACCTATCTCTTCAAAATTAAGTTCTTTTCTATCTTAAGCTGCTGCTGAGACTGCTGGGATAAAAAACAAACAAACCTTAAGTTTCCTGGAAGCACTATTGCTTGATTAAGAGGATCTGTGAAATATGCTCTTAATTTCTTTAGAATAGCTTTTGTTTTACAAAATGGTACTCTGAGACACTACCTTTAATCTTTCTGAGGGCTTAATAAAAGAGTTTATAGTCACACTCTCAGCTTCATCTTTAGATCCTATTTTTCTTGCAGTACCCTGTATTTAATCTTTGTTCCAGAATAATTTTTTAATTTTAGCATCAATTGCCTTCTGAAGCGGTTGAGAAACTTGAAAAAAACTTGAAGTCCTGGCTCCTTATTGTTTAAGTTTCTCCTTTGTTCTTTCTTATCAGTTTTTCTGTATCTTCTTGCATTTCACTCTAAGTAGGGGCAAAATAAAATGACACAAACAAAAAAAACACAAAACTTGTGCTACTTTTATATGGAAATATTTTTCTAATTGCCCAGTTCATTGAATACACTTTGTACTTTCCATATAATTTCAGGCAACATTGTTGCTAAACTTCCTGCCACTTTTTAAGTGAGGCGTGTCAAAGAACTTCTGATCACATATCAAAAACAACAAGGACTTAGTTCAGATTCTAAAGAAATGAATATTTGGGTCACCCCACCAGCAATGGCATCATAACTAGTCCAGGCACATGCTGAGAGAAAGGGGTATAAAATAAGACCATAAGTATTCATACTTTTATAAATGACCCCATGAAAAAATTGTACAAATACAGACTGTGTTTGTTTGAATCTTTCTTAGTTTGATATGAAAGCATGTGTTTATGTATTGACCAATTCTTTTTTTCTGCCGTCTCCCATTCCCTTACTGTATAACGTAAACTGTATTAATAATGTTTAACCTAATATTTCAGCGTATACGAGGTCTGCAGACTAAGTTCCTATACTTGTTGCAATGGTGTTGCTAACCTTTTTTGATACCAGAGGGATTATTCATTATGAATTTGTACAAATTGGACAAATAGTTAACCAAGTTTACTATTTGGAAGTGCTGAAAAGACTGCATGAAAAAGTTAGACAATCTGAACTTTTCACCAACAATTCATGGCTCTTGCATCATGACATGCACTAGCTTACACGGCACTGTCCGTGAGGAAATTTTTAGCCAGTAAACAAATAACTATATTGGAACCCCCCACACACACACCTACTCACCTGATCAGGGCCCCCAATGACTTCTTTCTTTACCGGAAGGTAAAGGAAACATTGAAAGAAAAACATTTTGATGACATTCAGGCCATCAATGGTAATATGATGACAGCTCTGATGGCCATTCCAGAAAAAGAGTTCCAAAATTGCTTTGAAGGGTGGGCTAGGTGCTGGCATCAGTGCACAGCTTCCCAAGGGGAGTACTTCAAAGGTGACCATAGTGATATTCAGTAATGAGGTATGTAGCACTCAACATTTTCTTCTTAACTATTGGTCCTGATGACCTGAAGCAATTACGGACTAATCACCTGATACACAGGTAGCATATTTTCCTTCACAGAGTCCTTTACTAGCTTTCACAATTGTGTAAGATTCAACTGTTACAAAAATTCATCTTATCCATATCATTAACAGGGGTCTGCTCTCCAAATAAAGTCAAACGTGATAGAGTAGATCAGTACTGCAGTCTAATTATTAAAAAATATGTCAGGATAGTTTTTCAACGTATGAATGTTATGCAGTTGTTATGAATGAAGAAAATGCTATTAATCCTCTACACATAGGGGAGCAAATTTGGGTCCTTTTTCCTACACTAGTAGAAGGTGGCTGTGAGTCACTTGCAAGTCTCTTGTGTCTTCTGTTTCAAGAGCAACAATATGAAAAAAAAATGATTGAAATGAATTCAAGTATACTATTTGGTCACTTCCTATTTAAAAGAAAATCTCACGTATTCTCAATTACCTTCAAAAGGAAGTCTGAATGACAAACCAAAAACCTCATCTCTCATCAGAACCTTCCACATGTGTTTGTTTGTTTATATTTACTTTACTTTTAATTAAAGTTTATTGGGGTGACAATGGTTAGTAAAGTAACATAGGTTTCAGCTATACAATTCTGTAATACATCATCTATATATCACATTGTGTGTCCAACATCCACAGTCAGTTCTCCTTCCATCACCATATATTTGACCCCTTTTACTCTCATCTACCACCCCTCTCCCGCATCACACTTTGGTAACCACTAAACGTTGTCTGTGTCAATGATTTTTGTTTCTTTGTTTGTTGTTTTCAGTTTTATATCCCACATATCAGTGAAATCATATGGTTCTTGACTTTTTCTGTCTGACTTATTTCGCTTAGTATAATAATCTCAAGATCCATCCATGTTGTTGCAAATGGCACTATTTCATCTTTTTTACGGCAGGATAGTATTCCATTGTGTAAATATACCACATCTTTATCCAATCATCTATCGAAGGACATTTGGTTGTTACACATGTGTATATTTGCACTGCCCATTTCCCTTTTTCTCGGAGCCGTCGTGTTTGTTAAGGCACATAGCCCTTACATATGCTCTTTCCTCTGCCTGAAATTACCTTTGATTGGCTTTTGCATGGCTAATATCTTCTAATATTTCAAGAATAATATAGTGAAGCCATATTACCTGTTATAATAGATTATCTTTCTTCTCTTGGTATTTTAACATATACAATCACATAGTATTGTATTTATTGCTTGCATTTCACTTCTCTTTTTTACTATATTCTGATCACTAAATGAATGAATAAATTGAGTAATTTATATGGACTTGACTATAAAGATGCAATAAGAACTTGGCAACTTAGACACCATAACTTATACAGTCAGAGACTGTGGTATTCACTCACTGTCTCCTTAAAAGAGGCAGCACTCTACTTTTTTAGCAATTGAGCCTTGTATGGATTCTGCCTAATGCTTAGAATGTTGCTGGCATTCAGTAAATAACAAAAACAAAAAACGATTTTAGCATCAACAACAATGAGAATGAACATCTAGACAATAAACTTATCCTACAGCACTGAAAATGAAACTAAGTAAAATGTTGTTTAGGACATGAAATGTAACATTTTTCTTTATTATCTGAAATGTGTTGGGAAGGCTATTGATATTTCGGTTTTGGTAAAATAGAAAAGTAGAGAAAGATAATAAAGAAAAGGAGAGATGAAGAAATGCATTTGCTACAAATACTTAATAATAATTATGTGTCATTCTCTGTAATGCCAGGCATTTTGTGATTTACAGTTTGCTGCTGAGAACAGTCTGTGAGTAAACACACAGACGAATATGGATTCTTCTCTCACAGAGCTACATATTACAGAAGGTATAGCTATGACTCAATGTATGCACCCTTGGTGCATTAAAACGTTTTGTTTTCTAAGACATTTACCATCACCATCACTAAAACAGAAACAGATGCAACCTAATGAGGCAGTTGGTGTGGAATATTCAGAGAAACTTTAGCCTACTTTTCCATATCCATTATTTTCCACAGAAGTTATGAGTATAATGACTAAAAAAGTAATAACCTAATAATTATATTTAGTATAAAAGATAGAATAAGTAAGAGTTTTGCTTATTCTGCTTAACTACATGCCTGTACTGGCAATCCTATACTCATGCTAAGTAAGAATACATTTACAAGTATATAGAAATGATAACACTTTGAGGATGTAATAGAAAGCCTCCAGTTCCCCAAGCCCCAAGTATTTAATCCTATTCTCACTGATAGTTGAATTGGCAGCATAGTTAACCAGTTTCCTATTAAAAAGTTCTATCCTCTACTTCATAAAGTTACTGTGAAGAGTAAAAAAAAAAATAAAGTGTGAGAAGTACCAGGCAACTCCACATAATAAAATATTTTAGGTACTATATCCACGTTTGCATCTAAATACTCACTATCAGATTATTCCAGAAAATAAGATTGAGCTACAGAGGAGGAGAGTGAAAATTGAGGAACTTTCAAAAGGTAGGAAAAGGGATTGGGCGCATGCCTAGAGAGTCATATTAAAGGTCAAATAAAATAAACCTAGAGAACCCTATGACTTCACTGGTATGTGGGATATAAAACTGAAAGCCACAAAGGAACAAGAGAAACAAATGAAGAAACAAAAACTCATAGACACAGACAATAGTTTAGTGGTTACCAGAGGGTAAGAGGGGAGGGGGTTTGGTAGATGAGGGTAAAAGAGATCAAATATATGGTGATTGAAGGAGAACTGACTCTGGGTGGTGAACACACAATGTGAGATATAGATGATATATTACAGAATTGTACACTTGAAAGCTATGTAATTTTACTAACCATTGTTACCCCAATAAACTTTAGTAAAAAAAAAAAAAAAAAGAAAAGAAAAGAAAAGAAAAAGAAAGAAACCTAGCACCAGAGACAAAGTTTGAGAACATCCAGACTGGCTTGGAACTGCCAGGACCTCAGAAGATTGCCTCCTTACACAGCGCTATATTCCAGTGAGTTTATCAAGTGCTGAGGAATAGCAATTTTATCATTTTGTAAAATGGGATAATAATACACATTTCATTGTGTATTATTGAACTGATATGGCCTGTCCCAAATCCCCACCATAAATCACATTTCATTGAGTTAGTTTCATAATGAAGGTAAAATTCTTATAAAAAAATCAGGGCCATAACTAAAGCAAAGAAATGGCAGATAAATTGTAATACATTTTAGTATCATCCTTTTCAAGAAGAAGGAATTTGCTCAGAAAGTTGACATGCTGATACTGTATTGTAAGTATAAGGCAGAAAGAATACTTCACAAGTTCTTTATATCCCTATCTTTTAACATAGTGATCTGCACATGGATGAGAGTCTATTAAGTATTGAATGATTTGATGAATAAGTAAATGCTTTATACCTGGTCAGATGGAAATTGAGTTGCTGAGGAAGTACTCAAACCCAGGACTCTGGCATCAGTTCAACCTCCTCTCTGGATTTTTAACACTTCCAACCTTGCCCCTTCCACTTATTCCCCATCTTTCTTCCATTCCCTCACCTCCTCTCATTCTCTGGTCACTAGTGTCCCCCCTCCCCTCCATGTATAGGAGTAGAAAATTGAGCAGGAAATTTAAGAAGTAATACGATTAGCTGAAAATTTCAAAGTAGATTGAATGGAGGGCTATTGACATCCAGGTGGTAGTACAGAATTTGAGTTTCTGTGAAAAAGCAAGGAGGTGGCATGTTAACTACTATGTATTTCAATAAGTCTGTCCTAGAACAGAAAGTGGTGTTATATTTTCTTTTTAATAAGATCAGGCCCAGTACATTTAAGGTACGAGAAGAAGCTAAAATAAATGTTTTTCAGTAAAGATTTAATATAGTAGGATTACGACAAATTCAGGGATTCTATTTAGCAAAATTATCCCACTTCCGCAATATTCCATGTCTGTTTACTGCCAGGTCCTCTTTATTGATCTACAGGAGTTGTTTCACCAACCTTCTATATTGCTTCACAGATTTTGAAAAATCAATTAAAAAAAAAATCTAACATTTTCCATGAAATACTCAAGTTGTTTTTAGGAGTTAGCACATTTGTCTTTAGAGTCTGGGGAAACTAACTGCAAATTCACCCACAATTTTTATGGATTTTTGCCTCTATTCTGAGAATCTCAAGAACTTGGCTATTTCCTACATACAGAGTGACACTTTGAAAAGAATCTTTGATTAGGCTGACCCAATTCTAAAATAAACCTGGAAATAAACGTATACATGCTTTACTGTGTCTTCTTTAAAAGAAAATGGTTGTTCTGCTTTGGCTCAAAGGTTTGAAATGCTTTTTATAGCACATGCTTTTTGAGAGATGACCCTTGGGTACCCAGAATATAATCAATAAATTGACAGGCAAATGCATGTTTTTAATTGTGTTATACAAAATGACATTTTATATTTTAGTTCATATTTTTAGACTTTGTATCATTATTACATGGACAATAGAAACAACATAATACAATATTTCAACCAACTAACAGTATGCTTTTCTAAACTTGATCTTAGCCAAAAGGCTAAGAAGCAATCAAAATATTAGAAAAATATTTTCCTAATTTTACTTTGTTACACAGTTCAATTTTGTAACTACCAGTAGTTGGGCTAACTCTGCAGAAGCTGGAAACTTAAATTTTCTTCTACTTGCTCAAACTTCTTGTAGTTTTCTCCTTCCCAATAACATGATTGTCATATTCCAAGAATGTTTTCCCTTAATTTTCTTAAATTGGGATTAAATCAGAATAGTCACAATACTAAACATTTTAAAGTTTCTTTCCATTTGCCCTGCCTCCCTAAGCTTCCTCCTTTTATCTTTGAACTAGAATAATTCTCTTGGACAATATCAGGAATAATAAGCTCACAAAAAATTTAACATGCTATAATAATCCAAAACTGACTATAATAGCTTACATGAGAATAATTTTCACCAGTTTTGTCTGATAATATCAAGTTTAAGTGGTTAAATATGATATTTTTATTTTATTCTAATTTTGTTATGTCAGTGCATGTTTAAAAACATTTTGCTCATATGTACTACTTATAATGATATTAATTCTTTAAGTTTCCTTTTAAAATTTTAACACAATTAAATATATACATGATTTTAAAAGCTTCTAAAAAAACAGATAGGCTGTAATAAAAAATCTTGACCCTAAACTGTAATGACAAATATCATTTTTGGTTTTAGTTGTTTAGATTTTCAATTCTAGCTTACTATGTAATTACTTGGATCAGATTTTGATTTATTATCAAAATATTATCTTTCTCCTCATCTAAAATATATAGATCCAGCTCTCTTGCTATAAGCCCACTTTCCTTTTTATGTGTCTCAATTCAGTTATATAATTATTCTCAGTCTTTCCATTAGTAAAATCTGCATTTTCAAACAACACACCAGAACTTCATTTTTTCTTCCTAAATCATAGATAATATTCCTTACCTCCCCATTTTGTCAGATGCAGATATTAGCACTTAATCTTTTCCCTCATCCAGTCTTCCACTGTTTTCATTCCCATGTCCCAATCTCAGTGTTGTAAATATGCTTTTAAATTTCCAAGTCAGAAAATATTTACATTATATTTTAATCCATAGATTAATTTTCTAAGATTGGTCTATATTTTTGCTGCTATTTATTTCTTTGAGTTTTTGTTTTATTGTTGCTGTTCTTTGCAAGTAAAAAGCCAGCAAAAACATTTAATTATCATAACACTAACTGTTTTCAGTAAGAGTCAATTAATGTACAGTATATTGAAGAACTGATCTTACTCAAAGAGTTCTGGTCTTTGCCCGTGGCCTCTGAGAGGTGATCTTCAGGACCATATGTTGTTCTTCATAGGAATGGCTTGTTTGCCAGGTGCTTTGTCCCCTAGAAAGTCTAACAATGTGATTTATGATGGGACTTTGGGACATGCCATATAAATCCCCACCTCCAGAGAACCTGAAGACTAAAGCCATTAGTCTGAACCTCCAGCAGGGGCTGGCGGCTAAAGATCATCCACACAGGCAGCATGTGGTCGGTCAAGTCCAAAGGAACAAGACAAACAAATAAAGAAACAAAAACTCATAGACACAGACAACAGTTTAGTGGTTACCAGAGGGTAAGGGGGGAGGGGGTGGTAGATGAGGGTGACGGGGGTCAAATATATGGTGATGGAAGGAGAACTGACTTTGGGTGCTGAACACATAATGCAATATATAGATGATGTATTACAGAAATGCACACTTGAAACCTATGTAGTTTTGTTGACCATTGTCACTCCAATAAATTAAAAAACAAAACGAAAAACAAAACAAAACAAAACAAAAACAAACAAACAAACAAACAAACAAACAAAATCCTGGACATCAAAGGCACAGGTGAGCTCCCCTGGTTGGAAGTACTCTGTATGCACTGTCACACATCTTGGCCTGGAAGCAGTAATGCTGAGCATGACTCCACAGGGAGAGGACCATCTGAAGCTCCATGTTTGGGCCTTCCAGACTCTGCCCTTTTCCTCCCTTCCCTTGGTGGATTTTTGTTTTACGCTTTGGCTATTTGAAAAAAAAAAAAAAAGGCCGGCTGAGTGGCTCAGTTGGTTAAGAGCTCGCTCAAGAGTTTGAGCTCTGAGCAACAGTGGTTCGAGTCCCGGCCTGAACTGAGCTGCTGCTGAGTTGCCAACAGGTGGCAGGATGGCTCAGCAAAAAAAAATAAAAAATAAAAATTAAAAAAAATATATAAATAAATAAATAAATAAATAAATAAAACACCTGTAAGTATAGCACTTTCGTGAGTTCTGTAAGTCATTCTAGTGAATTACTGAACCTGAGAGTGGCTGTGGAAAATCCTGATTTTTACCCAGTTGGTCTGAACTGGGAGTGTGCTGAAGGCCCTCAAACTTGAGGTTGGTTTCTGAAGTGACAGCAATCTTACGGGGACTGTTCCCTCAGACTTTGCAGTTTGGTTAACACATGGCATACATCAGGGCCACATTTCCTGCTAGGCCTCTAAACATTACTATTATGCAAAGAAACGTGACTGTTTCAGTTTTAAATGACTTTTTAAATGCTCCATAAAGTGTTCTAAACCATGACATATTATGGCTTATTTTCCCCATATTAGCATCAACTTCTTTGAGTTTGTTTTTTTATGGAGTTTCTAGTTTTTGACAAGGCTAATATACTGTTTTCAATAGGTTTTGTCTGGATTTAGTTTTGTCTAGGTCGTCCCTTAATTTTCCGAAGGTTGAACCTGATTTCAGCATCTTTCCCCTTATTAGTTTTACTGTGTGTTTTTCTAAAATACATGCAGAAAGAAGATCCTAAAAATATTTTGTTGGAGATAAATTTGAGTCTTTGCAAATATGAAAATAGTTTCATGTTGCCCTCATATATTTTTGATAATTCAACTGAATATAAATTATAAATAGGACGCTATTTTTCCTCAGAACTTTGAAGACCTTGCTCTGTTGTCTTATTAGAGATGTCTCATATTTTCTCTTAATTTTTTTTTATGCTTTTAACATTTGTTTACTTATTTGGGAGATTTCTCGATTTTATCTTCAGACCCTACTACTATACTTTCTTGCTCACTGTTTAATCCCCAGCATGTAGAACAGTGTCTGGTGTAAGTGTTCTCTCAATAAATATGTAAAGATCCTATACTAACTGGAATCTACACTTTTTAAAACTATATTCTCACAATATAATAACTTTTATCATGCAAACAGATTTTTTTTCATTAGAAAAATGCAGGCTTGTGGGACTAATTATTGAGATACCTGTCTGTACTTTCTTGCATTTTGCTTATTTTCTTAATTCATTTTGACATCTATTTGGAACTGTTCTCCTTAGAACAACATCCTTCTGTTTGGCCCACTGCTCTAAGAAGATTCTTTTTAAAGTTTGGGGCAATTTAATTCCTCATTTTTAGCTATGATGATGACTCTGATCAATACCTAATGACACAGCTTTACAGTCAAAGGCTATATATTATGTAGAGCAAAGAAGTTTATATAATAAACTCATTATCTTTGGAATTTCGTTATGATATCTTTAAGTAAAATGTGTATTTTAAAACAAAACTGAATAATCTAAATTCTACATGTATAATCTAAATAAATAGATACATTAATGTATTTATTCATTCGCTCAAGAAACATTTAGTAATGTATGATTAAAATATATAGGCGGGCCGGCCAAGTGGCGCGTTGTTTAAGAGCTGGCTTGGGACGCGAGAGGGCCCTGGTTCAAATCCCACATATGAGGGCCAGTGACACTGCCCTCTACAGCTAAGAAGCTGAACAACAGCTCAACCTGGAGCTGGGCTGCTGTGAGTCGCTGG
>NW_017731812.1:1317303-1322571 GCF_001890085.2 Hipposideros armiger | reverse complement strand
ATATATATATATATATATATATATATATATATATATATATATATATATATATATATTAGATACTCAAAGGTCTCAGGTTGGAAAGTGTAAAGGAAACACTATTTCATTAAATGACCACCACTGGTCCTTTATGCTAGATCCAATTTGATCTTGGGCAGAACAGAGATTGCATCTCAAAAGTCCCCTCAGAGACTGTATACTCTACCCCTCCTCTGCACCCTACAGCCTGATGGTTTGTGCCTGGTGCCTGGAGCAAGCTGTTGCCTAGACTGGGGCAAGCATGAAAGGCATTTTGCCTTCATTGGGGCAGCTCATGCCGCCCCATCCATCTTGCCCTATCCTGTATAACCCTTTAACTCCTTCTGTGGGGTGCAAAGCATTTCTGTGGTGTCTTGCCACTGCCCAAGACAGAGCCGGTACATAAGTTAGCTTGATAAACTCATACTGTAATGATAAGAGTTGTCAGCCTCTTTCTCTGGTCTATTAGCCCAGGGAAATTTTACACAACAGAAGGGAAAAAGTTTCATGATTGTATTCAACAGGATGTATCAGGTGATGCCATGGTATAATACAAACAAATCTAGTGGCTTAAGAAAATATAGTCCATGTATTGCTCAACTACACATCCAAAGCTGATCAGTCAGCGGCTCTGCTTTGTGTAATCTTTCAAGGTCTCAGTCTGACAGATGCCTCTACTCTATTTCTGCAAACATGCAGCATCCTCTGGCACCATGGTGAGGGGTTGTGTGTCCACACTTATAGCGATGCACATTATTTCCCCTCACAGATCACTGGCCACAACTAGTCATATGGCCCCAACAAACTATAAGAGGCCACAGAAGTGAACTCTTCCTTTGTCCCCAGAAAGAGAAGAGAAGTTGTCATAAATGGGCTCCAGAAGTAAAGCAGATCATTATAACAGCATGTGTTATATGCATTAATAAAATAATGCTTATATACCTGAATACATACCTCAGCATTAACTCTTCCATGCTATATAAGTTGTACAAATTACTTTATCTCCTTGACTTTGCTTCCTCATCTAAAATTGGAAGTAATGGATTAATACGGTTATTGTGGTGATGATTAAATGAAATAATGAAATATATGAAGACCTGACAACATAGAAGCTTTTCAACGAATGGCAGCCGTAGAAGTTTTACTTATAATATATAGCACAACAGAGACAATCACTATCCAGAGCAGTCATCATCCTTAGCTATCTAAACCTATATATAGGTTTACCTGGAGAGCCATAGACACAAACAATAGTTTAGTGGTTACCAGAGGTAAGGGGGGAGGGTGGTGGTAGATGAGGGTAAATGGGATCAAATACATGTTGATGGAAGAAAAACTGACTCTGGGTGGTGAACACACAATGTGATATACAGATGATGTATTACAGAATTGTACACCTGAAACCTATGCTATGTAGCTTTACTAACAATTGTCACCCCAATAAACTTTAATAAAAAAATAAAAATAAAAACAATGGTGCCTGCATAAGGTATATAAATGTCTAATTACTATGTTATACACCTGAAACTAATATTGTATGTCAACTATAACTGAAAAATAAATTTTAAAAATATCTTAAATAAATTTTTTAAATAGTAATAATAATGATGCCTGGACCCTACCCTCAGATTTGTACAGGGGTAAAGCAAAAGCACAGGTATTTTTAAAGGTAACCAGTTCATCTCAGTATAAAATCAGGATTAGCACCTCTCTGGTAAGATGAAAAATAAAATAGACATATATGGTAGATATTCATTAGTTCTCATTCTCATTTTCTTTGCTTTTTAAAACTGTATAATTCAACAACCCACTGTATTGTATGAAGAAAGAAATAGTCATATGTTGTACAGTGAAATATTATGTTATTATATTTTAACAATCAGATTCATTCTTACAGCAAACATTAAAGTGGATGCTATATAAACAATCGCTTTGTTTTGCTGGAGTAAGAACAACAACAACAAAAAAATCCATAAAAATATAACATCCAGATATACAGTAGCTGAATAAAGCAAGGGGATCACTTTGAAGTGCAATATCTATTTCAAACTAAAATAAAAGATCTAAGTTACTTTTTATACATATCCTTAATAAAAGGACTCAGAACACTTGATTGATGAATATACTAATATGAAAAATTTTACCTTAAAGTCTATGGTGACACAACGATAAGAAAGAACATTGTGTGGAATGCTCTAGGGCAGCGGTTCTCAACCTTCCTAATGCCGCGACCCCTTAATACAGTTCCTCATGTTGTGGTGACCCCNGCTGAACAACAGCTCAACCTGGAGCTGGGCTGCTGTGAGTCGCTGGCAATGGCTTAGGCTGCAGCCCCTGCTGCAGTGGGTTGCCATAAACTACCGTGTGTGGTCGGCAGCCAGCGTGAGCAGCCAGCAGCCGCTGTGAGCTGCCATCCAGAAGCCGGCGACTGATCTGCCTCGCCCGAGAAGAACGCAATGATGGTACCAAATTGGACCAGTGAAGGAACGTCCTCCACAACTAGACTGAAGAACAAAAAGGACAGCAGCTTGTCTGTTCCCCTTCCCCCAATTCCCTAGCACTGTTCCCATCCCCCAATTCCCCAATAAAAATTTTTTTTTTTTTAAGTAATAATAATATATAGTAGGCTCAGGGGTACAAATGTGAATATGATATAACTATTAGTTTTATTGTATTATTTTCTGTAAGTATATTAAGTTATCCAAGTATATATGACATATATATAACATGAGTTTATAGAACTTATATTAGCATATATGTTAAACTATAAGTGTAAATATTGTGACAATATTTAATTTTAACATGGTCATTGTAATTTTCTCAAAAGAGGAAACTTCAATGACTTCTAGAGCCTATATCAAAACAAAAAGTTTGATAGTTTATATGGCAGGAGCGTAAAAGTTGACATATCACATTATTTGGAATAGCCAATTTAAAATATTATACCCATTAGAATCCATCATCCAAAGTGGTGAAAGAGAGTCGACCATTTAAATTCCATTACTTCAGATAAGACTTGGAATTGCAGATTCAGCCTTATGTCTTTTTTATGGCTAAAATTTATAACCAAATAAAATTTGAACCAAAGAAAAACCCTCTTGTCTATAAATATATTGTCATTTACATAGATGCTACACACAGAGCAGACTCTGGATAAATAGCCCATTAATTTTTAAATTGAGAAGTTAGGTACAAAAAAGAAATTGAGTTGCATAGGTAAAAATGCCCGGGGAATTAAAAGTAATCAACATACATAAAAATTCACATTAAGTATTATTGATTCAAATTCAGATTTTCAACAGCAAGTGAAAGTTTCTTATCACTATCAAGAAGTGTCTTACTCTGTGTGTATGTGATTATGCATAATACTAAAAAATTTTTTAGATAAATACCTTCGAATAAAAATAATGTTTATTTGTAAATTAGGGTGTTTCCTAGAACAGTGAATTCTTTAATGAGGATAATAATAATCTACTTACATCCAATAATGAGGTGAAGTAGAGTTTCTAAAAAAATATATTTCAGCTAAGAACATATTTTTTATTTTCTAAAATGCTATTTATTGTACAGCTTTGTTATATTAGATTATTAAATGTCAATTTTATGTTTAGTAGATGTATAAAATTATTTTATAATAGTAATAATAACAACTATTCTTTGATAGGTATATAAAAGTCCTATCATCACAGTTTTCTTTTTGAAAACCAATTTATTTTATTTTAAAAATAAAATAAACTGATTATAGTTAGGATAGTCTGATTACAGTTACGGATGTAGAATAAGGATACTCCAACCAAAATCAAGTAAAAATGTTGAAATTTTCATTTAAAAATTTTGGTTTAAGAATTGTAAAGAATCTGACGCAACCAAAACAGAAAAAAATCCCAGAAAAAGGAGAAACAATTCAGAAAGATGAGCTGAAATTTTGCAGCCATTTTATCCCTTTGGACACTTGTCAATTCTGGAGAAAGGGTTAGAAGTTGAAGTTCTTATAAAGGGCCTAGGCATGAGTTGCTGCTAAGAGGCAGGGAAATCAACAGAGAGATGAGATTCTCCTTGAACTAGAGAGAAAACAGCTAGACACAAGAGATTTCTAGGATTCCAGTGAGAAGTAGAGGTGGGAATTGAGTTCACTACCCCTTCAGATTTTACATGAAAGCATTCACTTAATTCTGAAGTGTCCCAGGGCTGGAGATGGAAAGAAACAGAAAGGTGTATTAAGAGAATGTATTTATTTTGAAGCGCATAGAGAAATAAGGGTAAAGATTAGAAAAATCTTAGTAACATATGAAACAAAATTAAAAAGTCTAGCATATTTTTATTAAATTTATGGGGGTGGTATCGGTTAATAAAATTATATAGGTTTGAAATGTACAATTCCACAATATGTTATCTGTATATTGCATTGTGTGTTCACCACCCAAAGTCAAATCTCTTTCTGTCTCCATATATTTGACCCTTTTTATCCTTTTTACCTACCCCTTACCTTATTTTTAACTAGCATCCAGAAAGAAAGAAAGGAATAGAGAAAAAGAAACATTTGGAGAAATACTGGCCCCAAAGTTTTCAAAACCAAAAACTATTACCAAGCTACAGATGTAGTCAATTCTGTATACTCCAAGCAGGATGAATGCAAGGAAATCTACATCTTGGCACATCATTGCAAAACAAGCCAAAACCAAAGACAAAGAGAAAATTTCAACAGCAGCTATAAAAAGTGACACATTATTATTATAGAAGGAACAATATCACGGATGGCTAAATGTTCATAGAAATATTGAAACCAGAAAACAATGAAAAATATCATGAAATGCAGAAAAAAAAATTGCCGAGACTTCTATATTCAGCAAAAAAATTACTATAGGTGGAGACAAAATAAAGATGATTTTAGACAAGCAAGAGCTGAGGAACATATTATCATACCCACTGCTAAAGAATACTAAAGAGTGTTGTTCAGGCATAAAAAAATTGTTCTATAGAAGCACAAGAGGCAGAAAGAAGACTGTACCTAAGAGGGTAAATGTGTGCATAAATATATTGTATATTGGCTATAAAGATAATAATTATAATGTAAAAATCTAATATACATAGAAGTAAAATGCACAAAAACATAAAGGTGGAAAGATTTTAATATTGAGCGTTGCTTAAAGTAATAATTTATCTTAGATAAAATATGTCCAGATTCTATGTTTAGTTTTCTATTGCAACCACTTAGTAAAATATTATGCATATGATAAACTTATCAAATAA
>NW_017731812.1:1312848-1316458 GCF_001890085.2 Hipposideros armiger | reverse complement strand
TTTTTTGTAACATTTAGTGAAGATCCATGGTTGGGATCTATGTCTGTAGATCAGAACCCATAGATATGAAGGGCCAACTCTATAACCAACTCCATAACCAACTCCATGGGTGCATTTTAATGCATTTTGTCAAAAATATAAATTAAAATGAAAGAACATTTTTAATGTTTAAATACAGTGTTCTGACATTTCAGGAACACAATTGAAAGGTTATATGTATGTATTCTATACGCAAATATTTACAGAAATTTTTTTAGTACTCATTTGCTCTAGTATTTGCTCATTTTTTAAAATTATTACTATGTTTCATACTGTACTACATTCAGAAGTTGAAACTAAAAAGTTGAAACTTAAAAGTAGCAAAGAAAAGAGATTATTAACATTTGAGATCAAAATATAAAAGCAATAAATATTTTAAAATTTCCCTTTTGATACAACTGAAATAGTATCAATGCTGGGAAATGCTATGTACATAAAAGCAACTCATTATTACTGTACTAATTATCATTTTTAATCATGCTTATAATTAGAAGATGAAAATAATTATAATAACATGAAATTTAAAGAATGAAAGTAAATTACAATAATTGTTATACTAATGGTGAATAAATTATAACTTATTTTTGTAAGACATCCTTGACAAAAATAAAATTGTTGAATATCTGAAAATACATGTGGCTGGAGAAGGTTGACATAGTTATGCCAAAGAAGAATTTCACAAAACTGGCTACCCCAAGAACTCTTCCAGAATATCTCACTTTGTCAAATTGCTTGAAAATATTAAGACTGACAAGACACTTTATGATCAAAAGGTACAAATTTACAAGTTATCAAGTTTTCCTAAGAGGCTGAACAATTCAAAGGTGAGTATAATTGCAACTCTTCAAAACAGCCAAACAGTGCTAGGTGTGAAACAAGATAAAGCAATCAAGAAAAGCCAGCTTGTACCACGCCTCAATAGTGTGTGAAAACAATCACTGTGAATGAAACATTTTGAGGATGTCTCATTAGCTGTACAAATTCTGATTATTTATATTTCCAGTAAACCCAGCCATTCCACTAAACTCACCAAGGAACACAGTTTCAAAGCTACTAGGAGACTATCAGGATAACCATCAAGGACTGTGCTGCATGTGCCCTCAACGAGGGTGAACTGGGCTGAAGTTAAGCTTTCATACGTCTTATGCAGCTATGTGTTAGGTGTAGGCATGCTTCCACAGGAAAGTGGACATCCTTAGAATTCATTAGGCGAGGCAATGGGGGATACCATGAGTGTGTGTTGTGTGTTTGTGTGTGTCTGTGTGTATGTGTCTGTGTTATGAATGACTAGGGACAAATGCAATAAGTTGCAAGGTCTATTTAAAATATCTACCATACACATAAAAAAGTAGTAAAGAAAATCTTAGCATCTAATGAACTAGAGAAAAAAACAAAACCTTGATGGTGTTTCACTTCTGAGAAATAGAGTGGGTAATATTTAATCAAATGATAATTTATAGAGTTGTATATTTCACTTCATTTCCCATTGTCTCCCAGCCTGCTTGTAATACCTACAAAGGTTCATGACATGAGCTTAGTCAAAATATTCCCTATTGTTCAACAAATTTCTAGATGAACAGATTCAAATCTTATTCAACTTTTTTTTATATCAAATGCAATCTGCTCTATGTCATATTCCATTGGCTTAGAAGAAATTCAGTCTTGATAACTGCATCCCCATTTCTAGAGCCTGAAAAGGTACTCCGAAGTCTTCCCCAATTTAAAGCTTTATGCAGGTCTCTCTGGAATTCCACCTACAGTGGTTATGCTGATACATCCATTGTCGATGCCACCATGACTTCTGAAAGGCAGTCAGTCAGGTCTACAGCTGTCTGGTAATGTAGATCTCTGCCAAGTTCAGGGATCCTTTTCCATATAGTCACTGTTCTCTACATATCATTGAGAGAGTATCTCCCCAAGTACAGTCACAGCTGTCTTTGTGGCCCCAACTACTCATTTATCTCCCTTTCCCTTGTGAAAAAAAATAGGCTTAATCTTCCTAACGAAGAATTAGAAAAACAAATACTAAAAAGGGAATTTTAGGAATCTTCAGGGAGATCCATTTTTAAAATGATGTGTGTCTCAAATCAGAGGAAATGGCATAATTTGTTATCTTCTCATAGTAAGGTAGGAGCAAAATAAAACAATTTATAAACATAAAATAGCATTTTAATAAATTACATCATCATCTTCTACAGTAAACTTAACTTTATTGCAAAGATAATTTCTCATTCTGAGATTCTTCTGTTTTTCTTGACTTTTTTTTTTAAGAGCAAGAAGTACTGCAAAATTATTTCACACAGTTTCTAACCACTTCAGTGTTTTTTCCATTTGTTTTCCTTGTCTCATTGATTATAAGTCTCCAAGAGTAAGCCGTGGTATTTGGCCCCCAATCTAGTGCCTCCAACCAATTTCCTAGAGCCGTAGAAGTCTTCTCAGTTTTTGAGCCTACAATTTGGAGAAGGACTGTGCCTTGTTGAAACTCTCCAATCCTTCCCTGGAGACCAGCCTATTGTTAGAAGGCAGAGCAAGAATAGTTCTGCCATAATCATGATCAATCTTCTCCACTGACAGCATTCATTATCCAATGAGTGATTTAGACATTTTTCGTCTCCTCTGATGACTGACCTTGATGAATCTGGAGCTCCACAATAGTGGTGGCACCTTTCTTTTGATGTGTGATGAAACTGTCCCTTTATTGCAGACTTACTATAGAGTCTTATATATAGTTAGTTAATAAATGGATGGATGGGTGGATGGATAATCCAGGATGAAGAATATCTGCTGGTTACTTACTATAAAGAGACAAAACAGTCATTCTAAAATGGATTAATGTGCCACACAATGTATAGACATTCTCTGGAAAAAATACCTCAAGTAAAACCTAGCTTTCATTAGTTATCTATCAAGCATATACAAAGCACAACTAGAAAATTAGTTGCTGCTGAAGGATAGCAGATCGTGCTGTCACCAAATATGCCACTTTTGTTATATTGGTTATTTTGAGATGTAGGCACTTGAGAAACAGCAAATAAAGAGAGAGGCTTTCTCTGAACTCCCCTTATCTGCCTAAAGACAAATCATCCAAAAGGAATTTAATTGTCATAAATCCTCTTGGGAATTTAATCAACCAGAAAGACTGATGAGGACACAAAAAGTCAACACCACACCTAAACAAACTGTCAAAAACTACCACACCTCCCATCTATTCTTATAAAAGTCCATTCATCTTTTCTAAAAATAATTTACTCTCCCCTAAGATACCTATATTCCCCCTTAACCCTTTCCCTACTAATGCTATTGAATCTTGACTTCTAAAATCATCTATTTGAATTACTCAGTTTTCTCTGAGTATCTCCCATGTATACATTAGGTCTACATGTTAACAAAATTCAGTTTATTTTCTCTTGTTAATCTATTATCACAAGAGTCTCAGCTAAGAGCTTAAAACGGGAGAGAGAAAATTATTTTTCCTTCCTTATCCTTTTTAAAATTCAACCAAAGGAAGAAAATGTCCAACATTGAATGAGCATCTACCTTTTACATACATATATATATATATATATATATA
>NW_017731812.1:1304344-1310588 GCF_001890085.2 Hipposideros armiger | reverse complement strand
CCAACCATAAAATTATTTTCGTTGCTACTCTATAACTGTAATTTTGCTACTGTTATGAATCGTAATGTAAATATCTTTTTGTTTTCCGCTGGTCTTAGGTGACCCCTGTGAAAGGGTCGTTTGACCCCCAAAGGTGTCGTGACCCACAGGTTGAGAACTGCTGCTCTAGGGAATAAAAAGAACAACTTGAATACTCACTCACAAACTAAAAATGATGCTATATACTTTGTTAAAGAGGGAGAAACAAAGCATTGTTAGCAAAAGTACAAGTTACACTTAAACATAGCAAGTTGGGAAGCCACGTTAAAATTATAATTCTGCACATGATAACAAGACTGATGCCACTCACTCCTTTAATTCCATATATATATACACCATTAGGATTGTCAAGCTTATATGTACATATGCCATGGCTGGCATCTTATGCAAACCATCCCATCCATGCTACACTTCCATGTGTGCTTCAAGTTACTATATATTAAGGCATTGTGAATGAACAAATTATTCAGAGTATAAAAGTATTTTCTATGGAGTACTTACATGAGGATATAACCTCCTGGCCTTAGGCAAAAGATGACAAAATGCACACCCTGTAATTTTCTTTTCCTTCATTAGTTAATCAATTTGGGATTTAAATCAACAACTGAACATTTATTACATCCAAAGCACCATGTTTAATATTTTATTGTGCTTAAGCATTAATTTACTAAAAGCTTCTTAAAGGGTTATTTTTAACTATACATATATTTATTTAAGTACACAAACCATACACACACACACACACACACATTTATATACACTTATTTATGTAAAAGTATTATATATATATTTAAAGTACATAAATAATCAACATTTATCCATTTAGCACTAAATATTTATTGAATATCTGCTATATTCAAAGCACTGTCTTATGCTCTTAAGTATTGTGTTTTGTGCTACTTTGGCACTTTGTTTTAGTTTTGTTGTCATTCTTTACTTTCAATTTTTACCTAGATTATTGGAGTCATGAAACAACTGGGAAATGCTAATTTAATCATAGAGGCATAAAGGTTAATTTAAGTACACAGGAAACATTTTTACAGCAATAAAATTGTTTGGGAATGTAGGAAAGGGCAAAAGTAAACTCTGTATAATCTTAAAAATTGTAAATCAATTTACAAATTAACAAGTTGTTGTTGTTACTACTATCATTTATATAAAGATATTCTATACACGCTTGTGAAGAAACAAAGCAAAAACATAAAATGAAATAATAAACATGTATAATATATCTAATTCAATTTAAGTATAGTGAGGAAAAAAGCTAGGAAAATAATTATGTGTAGAAATGATAAATACCAGCATTATAAATGATATATTGTGATGGTATGACAAGTTAATTGGTTGTTTAATTTTTATTTGTATATGGGAGAGACAATAGGGTACAACTGTTAAGAGAAAAGTTTTCAAAACCATTCAGATGTGATTTACAATTCAGTTGTTGTCACTTGGAGCTCTATAATTCTGGGCACATTATTTGAAACATTATGCCTCAGGGTACTTAATTATACAATGGAGAACATAGTATCCATTTCATAATGTTGTGAAGATTAAACAATGCAGCCATTAGGACTATAGTATATGGTCAAGAAATAACTGTGGATAATAATATAATTAAACAATTATAATGGAACAGAGTAAATGTAAAAGCTAGTAAAGAGAAAGAAAAACTCAAGTACTGAAAGTGAAAGTTTATTGCCCTGCACCTCCTAAAAAGTGAACTCAAAGTTCAGTAAGTCTAATTAAAGAAAACAAATAATTATTATAATAAAGGACTTGAATAGAAGTTAGAATTATTAAAATCCCCATAGCTAATATTAATAGAACAATCATAAGTATAAGTTGACCAATATTAATGCATTTGCACTGTTTTTACATATTTCAAGACAAACTGAGACTTTAAAATCCTTTTCAAGACTATCTATCCACTTCCTTCCATTTCAAGAAAAGCACTATTTGCTAAGGAATAGAAAACTAAACATTAAAAAAAACATGATTTTGATAAAATGGAAAATATAAGTTGATATTTTTTCTATGTTCAACCTTGACAATAATTAATGTCCATGTCTGGAGTAGAAAAAAGTTATTTTCAGTGGAACTAGTATTGATTTTCCTAGAGAATTCAGAATGTTATTTTCAAGGGCTCCATTTTTTTTCCAAAAATTACATATATAGTTTAAATTTATGCTCCTTAGCCTTCTGTTTCTCTTTTGCTGTTTAGTGCCTGTTTGATAACTAAGATTGGGCTTTGTGTCAGTGGGAAAACTATTCTTCAGATTTACATTGCAGCTACTTCTAAAATTGTGTGACTACAGAGTGGTATCAAAGGTATGTAACACTTATTACTTGCTCTTAAAGGTTTTTTTAATACAGTACAAAAATAGTGCTATATTGAAATAATACATCACAATGGCATTTTAATTTTTAAAGAATATTCAGTAGAATTATGGTGAATATGTTAGACTGAGCTGGTTATCTTTCAAATCCCCCTTTTAAACATATGTAAATTGATAAAATACAATATATAGTAATTGAAAATAAGAATCAAGAGAAAAAAAAGAAAGAAAAATCTCAGATTTCAACCATAAATAGGAACATTTTGTTGCCACCAACCAGACTATTGATATATAAGAATTGATATCAAGCAGTATATAATAAACAAGCCAGGTTGGGAAACAGATGCATAGCTCTTCTGAAATTTAGATTTGGAACTGAATCTCAAATCTAGAAAACAGAAAAGGCTGTACAACTATAAGATAGAGATAAAAAATATTAAATAGACATAGGCCACTGATCTAGGACTATAAGTGCATAAGAGGCACCTGAATGCAAAGAGTACCCCAATTCCATTTGAGCTGGGAAAAAAAATCCAAGTAAATAAATTATAAAAAAACTGGTCTAAAACATACACAAAGATAAAATTTGAAAAATATATATTTACTACTCCAACTTGCATTCCTATAAGGTGAATGTTTCTTCACTCATGAATATACTTTCTTTATGTTAAAAAACAGCAATGACACAACAAAAACATAATAATACTTTAGAAACCTGCACACTTGTAGCAGAAGAAATGTATGAGAATGCTTATTGTAACATTTTCTATTAATGGAAAAAACTAGAGATAATTCAAAATTAGTCAAAAGTAGAATAGATACATAAATTATTATATATTCATACAAGAGATCACTGTATATATAAGCAACTTCAAGTAAAAATGGATTAATTTCAAAAAATATTGAGAAAATAAATTCATAATGTTGAAGAAAGATTGCATACTCCATGAATCTAATTATATAAAGGTTTTTATTATTTTTTAATGGCAAAGCTAAACAATAGAGTTTAGTAATACAGAATTATGAAGTAAATTTTAATTAAAATAAAGTAGATGGTTATCACACAGGTGAGCTTGTTCTAACTCAGAGGAAACTGGTGTTGTGATTGGGTTGTAATAAAAAAAAAATGTAGGATACCAAGATGGTGAAGTAGGTAAACACTGTGCTTGCCTTCTGTCATGACCACATCAAAATTGCAACTAAACTACAGAACAACCATCTTTGAGAATCACCTAAAATCTTGCTGAACCAAAGCTCTACAACTAAAGACATGCAGAAGAAGGAAGCTCAAGACTGGTAGGAAGGGCAGAAACAAGGAATGGGCTGGTCCCACACCCATGTATTATCATTAAACGTCGGGAGGGATATTTTGGTTGTGGAGGTGCCCCCTTCACCCTCCAAAGGAGTGAGAGATCCCAGCTCCACCCCAGGCCAGGGTTCCAATGCCGTGGAGAGAAGTCCCCATAATTTCTGGGGAGTGGAGATTATGAAATGAGTGAGAAGGAAAAGAGAGAGAGCAAGGAATTGAAAACCCCCATGCCAAGCCAGACAACTCAGTTGACCGCCATATGTCCCTGCCGCCTTTCCAGCTGCTGCCCCAGTGCTGGAGCTCAGAACCAATGATTCCGTTGGTGAGTAAGTCCACACAAGGTCCCCTTAATACATAATGACAGAAAACTTCCCTAAATCTATACGAAGACCCATCATAATCAGACGTGCGTGTGTGTGTGTGTGTGTGTGTGTGTGTGTGTGTAGATGAAAAACATCCTAAAATCAAGAGGGAAATTAGATATTTGAGACTTCACCTGTAGGGTAAAAGTAGTGTAAATGACAGTGGATTTCTTACCAGAAACCATGGAAGTCAGAATGGGCACAATATCTTTCAAGTGCTGAAAGAACCACAATTTATAACCTACAAAAGTATACTTCAGCAATGAAGGAGAAGTTAAAACATTCTCAAGTGAAAGAAACCAAAGGTAGTTTACTGCTAACACCTGATGCTAAAAGCATGCCTAAAGGACGTTCTCGAAACAAGAAAAGATAAAAGAAGGAAACTTAGAACAACCAGGAAAGAAAAAAAAGAACAAAGTATGCAAAAATATGTATAAATACAATAGGCTTGCTTTCTTCTCTTGATTTTCTAATTTATGTTTGATAGTTAAAGCAAAAATTATAGTAAGTATAGTGTATGATGTGGTTCTATATAGAAAGGAAATATTTGATAATTACATTATAAATGGGGTATGGTAAAGGAATACGTAAAGGAATACGGTAAGGGTTCTATATTCCACTCAAACTGATAAAAAGATGATATCAATAGACTGTGATAAGTTTTGTATATATAATGAAATACTCAGAACAACCACTAAAACTATACATAAAAGAGATACATAAAAAGTGTATATAAATTGAAATGGAATTCTAAAAAGATGTTCACGTTTGAAAATAGGGAAAAAAAAGAAATCAGAGAAACAAAAACCAGAAAAATAATAAAATGACAACTTAATTCTTAACATCTCAATAATTACATTAAATATAAATAGTATAGCTACATTAATTAATAGACAGGAATTGGCAGAATTTTTCTAACTAACTATATGCTCTCTATAAGACACTAACTTCAATTATAAAATATAGATAATTTATATTCTATAAAGTGAAAGCACAGAAAAATATACCATATTAACCAAACAAAAGGAGGTGTGGCTACACTGATACCAGAAAAAAGTAGACTTTAGTGCAAGGACAATTATGAGACAGAAAGAGGTACTATATAATGTTAAAATAGTCAGCCTACCAAGAAGACATGGTGCTCCTAAAAATGGATGAACAAAACAACACAGCTGCAAAATGCATGAACTGAGGTGATAGAACTATAAGAAGAAATAGATAAACTCACAATTGTGGATATCTCTCAAGGCTCTTCTCTCAAAAACTAATAAACAAATAGAAAATTAGCAGTGATATCAGATATATCAATATCACTGTCAACTAACAGGATAAAATAGAACACTCCTCCCAACAAACAGCAGAACACACAATGTGTTTTTCAAGTGCTCAAGGAACATCTAAAATGGTAGATCACATTCTAGGCAGTAAAACAAACTTAAAACAGACCATAAAACACATGTAGAACAGTTGAATCATATATAGTGTGTTCTCCAACAATAATGGAATCAGTCTAGAAATCAATAAATTTAAGAAAAGAGGAAAACCTCTTAAAGTTTGGAAACTAAATAACAGAAGTCTAAATAATCCATGGGTCAAAGGAGGAAGTCATGAAGGAAATTACAAAATAAATGAAAATAAAATACAGCATATAAAAATGTATGGATCACAGCGATAGCAGTGTTGACAGGTATATTTATAGTTTTAAATGCATGTATTAGAAAAAAGTGAATTTCTTAAATCAATTATATCAGCTCATACCTCAAGAACATAAAAAAAAAAGCAAAGCAAACAGAAGGGGATAAGTAATAAAAAACAGAAATCAATTATAAAGAAAAATAGTAGAGAAAAATCAATGAAACAAAGAGCTAGTTCTTTGGAAAGATCAATAAAGTTGACAAATCTCTAGTGAGACTGACAAATAAGGAAAAAGAAAAGGTAGAAATTATCAATAGTGGGAATGAAACAAAGAATACCATTATATTCATTTTAGTAATAAAAATTAAGGATATTCATAATTAAAATTTTTCAAAACAGGAGCTTTCAGAGCCAGATTGTTTCAATGGAGACTTTAACCAACTGTACAAAGAGGAATTATCACAAATTCTACACAATCATTTTAAGAAACAGAAAAAAAAAGGATACTTCCCAATTCATTTTTTAAAGTTACTAAAACCAGAAAAAGTATAAGAAAGAAAGAA
>NW_017731812.1:1301481-1302402 GCF_001890085.2 Hipposideros armiger | reverse complement strand
AAAAAATGTAAAGAAAGTCTATGAAGGACAAACCTATAAAAAATGGACAAAGACATGAACTGGCTTCCTCTACAATGAGATATTATTTCATACTTGGTGGATTGACAAAAACAAAGAAGTGTGACTGCCAAGTTTAGCAAAAATGTGGAACAAGGAATCATTTCCAGCACAGGCATTCGAAGAGGCATCATTATTCAATGTGGGCAGAGGGTGGAGTGCTTATCTAAATGCAAAGAAGATTGGAGAAGAGAAGCGGTGGCCAAAACATGTATGACTTTGAATTACATTGAAGTGTACCTAGAGGCAATGAGAAAAGTGACATATCTGCTTAATGTTTTATAAAGATAACAGGAAGTAGTTTAAAGGATAAATTAGAGAAGGGTAAGAAAAGAGGCACCACAGTAATAGTAGGTGTTTAAAAATGAAGAAAATAAGAATTGTTAGCATAAAAAAAGCAATATTTTCTAAACTTAAAGTTTTGACACAGTTACAAGTATTGTATTATTAATTATGAAATTATATTATTATATAACAGGAGTAAAGGAAAATACCTGAAACAGTTTTTAATCATGTCCTTGTTTTCCAAAAATAAATTATTTGATTAGAACCTAGTTACTAATTTAAGAATTTTTAATTGATGATTTATGGCCTAAAGGATTTTTTTACACAACTACATAATAAACCAATTGTGTACCTAGTGATAATTTAATAATTCAAGTAACAGTTTTCTAAATTATTAGATTTAGTAGGTTTCTTAGATTAAGCCTATTATACATAACATGATTTTTAAATTTTATTTTGAAACTATGAATGAACCATTTGCTCCTAACTATAAAGCTTTATAAGATGAATTGCCCCTTAATATGGACTCTGTTAATACAAAAAATATTATAATAATTGGCTCCTTTTGTTTTTATTAAC
>NW_017731812.1:1292449-1297921 GCF_001890085.2 Hipposideros armiger | reverse complement strand
CTGTTCCCATTGTTGGTTAACAGGAGGGGCAGCAAGTGTTGAAGCCAAGAGGTCTACAGTGAGTCATACGGAGTGTTGGGTCCGAGTGTTACAAGCAGGGACGGTTTCAGAGGTGAGGTACCCAAACGGAAGAAAGCCTTGCAGAGTCTCTGCCGTGAATGCAGCAACACTTTTATTCAGCAAAGGCA
Source organism: Hipposideros armiger (assembly GCF_001890085.2). Lineage (NCBI taxonomy): Eukaryota > Metazoa > Chordata > Mammalia > Chiroptera > Hipposideridae > Hipposideros > Hipposideros armiger. Next base: position 1,297,733 of record NW_017731812.1, on the reverse strand, counting down.
CAACAGCAGCAGAGCGCAGTTCACCAGCAGCAGCAGCATTGGCAGAACCCAAAACCCAGCAGCAGAATAGCACAACACAGAACCCGCGCCCAGGTAAGCAGAACTGGGGTTTTTATAACACAATAACAACAGTGTCATGGTGCCAGCACACATGAGCACTCAGAGCAACTCGCATAAACAAGTTGTTTTCCTTGCAGTCCCACCTGGGCCTGGGGCAGTCAGGGCTGCCGGTCTCCAAAGCCTGCAAACATTTCCTGACCCTGGGAGGCCCTGACACCTGGGCCCCCACAGGGAGAAAGCAAAATTGCTGTAAGAAGAGTAATTAAGAGCGTAATGGGAAGGTGAAAAAAGGAGTAAGCAAATTGAAACAAACAGGAACATATGTGATCTGAGACTTGGAGTTTTGGGAAAATTAGAGCTACTGAGGGTGCCTGCTACGCTTGGGAAGTGTTGAGGTAGGGCTTCTAAAATAGGGATGGGAGAGAACTGGTAAAAGACAATATTAAAATGCCTGTGTCTTAGGAGGAGATTTGCTGCTCCTTTAATTCTTTACAGAGGCTTAAATACTTATGCTGCCTTTCAATTTGCTAATCATGTCTGGTGACTATTTAATTATAACTGTGCTCCGCTTTGGCTGAGGGTACCTCAAATTTATATCAGTTAATTTGATTAATTTTACTCTTAGAATACAAATTTCTGAAAAGTAAATATGTCATTGGGTTATATCCCTGTAACTTATTTGGATTGTGCGTGTGCGTGTGTGTATGCTATTTTAGAAGACTTAGTTTTAATGATGATTTTCCTACTGATTATATGGAATTCTGTGTTTCATTGCTGAAGCCTATGCTAACAAGTCGTTGAAAAGGGCCTTTTAGAAAATGCTTGCTCAAAAAGGTTACCATTGGAATTCCGTATTCCTACATCCTAGGTACCTAAGTGCTTTCCATCCAATGAATTTATATTAGTTATCTAAATCGATATAAGTGAAAAATCCAATCGAAATGTGTAAATATATGGAGATAGTAATAAATGTTCATCTTATCAGCACAATTAGCTAAATCATTCTGATTTATAAAACTGATGTTTACCAAAACTAGTGGTTTCTAAAAGGTGTTCCTAGGATTCTGAGGTCCCAAAAATCCTTTCAGGAGGTACGTGAAATCAAACTATATTCATAAAAATGTTAAGATGGTATTAGCTTTTTTTTTTTTAACTTTAGTTCTCTCATGCATATACAGTGGAGTATTCCAGCAACTGCATTCCATTTGATATTGCAACAGATTGATTAAATGCAGAAGCAGGCATGGAAATCTATCTTCTATTAAGGGAGATATTTAAAAAGTTTTGACCAATATAAAATGATGCTCATATTTTAATAGTTTTGACAAACAAATTGATGCTAATCTTTTTATTATTTTAAAGACTGTAGTCATTTTTTTCATAAAATGTCTTATTTATCTAGCATATAATGGTTCAGTATTTCAAGTTTTAAATGAATTATAAATAACTGTTGTTAAGATTCTCACTCTTAACTTCTTATATGATGAACATCAACATAATAACAACCAAAACTCTTTTGGATCCTATGTATTTTAAGAGCACAAAGCAGTCCTGAGACCATAAAATATGAGCCTCTCAGTCCTAAAAGCTTTTAGAATAAATATATTTTTCAGAGTAGAAAACTTTTCTACCACTTTTCTTAGGGGTTTTATAGGTATCTTTGCTAAAGAAGTTTTTAAAAATGGGATATGATGAAGGAAAAACGAAGAAAGATGAATAAAAGAAAGGAAAGAGAATGAAGAACACGTTGCAAACAGAACTGAAGGAAGTATGTGGCTCACAATACCTCATTTTATATGTTAAATAGATAACAATGTCTCTTCCATAAAAATAAATAAACCCCAAGAAAGACCAGAAGTCCACTGCCTCTACCCTCAAAACCATATCCATGCCCATCCCATTGGATAATATGAAGTATGAAAAGTAAAGTAATGAACTCTTAAGATAAAAAAATAATTACTACTAAATTTTCTTGTATTCCATTTTTTGCAGTCATTAAGGTACAGTACTTTTATTTCATGACAGTTTCAAGAGCTTTATTAATAAAAAAATGACTGCATAAAGTAATTAAAAAATTAAAAATCTTAAAAGTTATTGAGTGATTTTAAGACTGTGACATAGAGGCTCTGTACCTATAGCAGAGTTAAACATGTTTTTATCTTTTGAAAATATATAAAGCTAAATGATGTTATGAAGCCAAGTTTCCCCCGTATATACAAGAGTCATGAAAAATATTAATAAGCTCATCACTGTGCCAATCTGATACCAAATCAGTAAGTCTATTTAGTGCTTATAATGTAGTGTTACATAGATTTAATGATGCTATTAGTGATATTTGCAGTGATTGGAGTGGCATACACAATTAGTATTTAGGATAGTGTTTCTCGGTAGAAAAAACACCTAATTCCACTAATTGCCTCTAGTTCTGCTTCTATTAACTGCACACTTTGTACATGCTAATAATCTTATTATCAGCTGTTGCCAAGTTAATTAAAATTCATGTCTACAAGCATAAATCAAAATATAAATATGTATTCTGCTTAGCTTTTTATATATTAAATTAGAAAAAAATCTGGAAGACCAAATTTAAACACTCATCTTCAGAAAATGCAAGAGAAATAAAAAGATGCATGTGCCAAATTAACTTGTGATAAGCTCAAAATAAGTTGTAAAAATAATTTTGCATTCTGATGATAAGATAATAGTGAAGAAGAATGCCAGTCCACTCCTTGGTATAGAAAATGCTTGCTATGTTTAAAAAAAAAAACATTGTTCATTCTTTGAGTAAAGGAATATATGCCAAAAGACTTTTTTGATTTGCTTTTTTTTTTTTTTTTTTTTTTTTTACTATTTTAGATTGTAGTATATCATGTCCAATTGAATGGCATAAATTGTGTAGAGAACTCTTCTGCTTCTTTTTGTTAGAGATATATTATATATGATACCCTATTTGTATCTAGCAGCATTTATTTGAGTTTTAAGATTGTATTATTTATAACTCATCATTAGTGACAATGAACATATATTGACAGTATTTTACAATTAAGAATGCTACAGCATATTTTTGTTATATTCACTTGTTATTAATAAAGAAACAGAGATACCAGGTATGACTAATCTTAACTGGCTTTTATTGAAGTAGAAACACTGTAATTGGAACCAATATAAATGAGTAAGTTTTTGTATGTTTTTAATTTATTCTTTAAGCATTTAAGCTTCCTAGATTCTCTCAATTGTGAATTGGCAAGTGTTGTGTTAATATAAAGTGATACATATGCTATAGTAAGGGCTCTATCTTATAGCATTGCTTTTTGTTCTAAGAACGAATAATTCTCAAAAATGTAAGAATAAAATGTTATTTATATATGTATATGTATATCTACAAAACATCTATATCTGTTTTATATATAGACTAGGCCCCAGAAATTAAATTCCTAAGATCAAATCTTTCTAAAATCAAGAACAACAGCAACAATAACTGAAAAGAATGATAAGATGATATGTTTGAAAAATAGCTCTCCAGAAAAATACATACATACATACATACATAAAACTCAAAACTATTAGTACTATTGACCCCAAGTTAAAATCAGCCAAATATAATTATGCCATGTGGAACTTCTTTCAATCTTTCCTTAACATTCTATTTCATTAAAACAAACATATTAAAATTTTGGTGATCTTTCCATGTTATCATTGGTTTTGGGGAACTTTTGATAACTGCAACACATCTGTATATACTCCTAAAAGACAAATCAAAATTCAGTTTTTCATTCTGCTTTCTCTTGTGTGAACTTGATGCATTTATACATGTCCCCTTTTTTTTGGAATTCTCTCCACCTTTGACTTCCTTGATGTGTTTTCACATGGTTCTCCTCCTACATACACAATATTGCCTTCTCATCATTCACTATTGCTTCTTATTTTTCTAAGATTCTAAACTGCTGTGTACCCCGTGGTTCCATCATTGGCTCTGACTTCTCATGTCATTATTTTCAACAGTATATCTGCTTATTCATCAATCATCAGCTTTACTTTTTTTTTTTTTTGGATTACCCATGCCATATTTTATTTATTTATTTTTAATTATTTATTTATTTTTTAAAATGAGTTTCAGGTGTACAACACAGTGCAATAGTTATACTTTTTACTCCTCAAAGTGACAACCCCCCTNGTCTACAATTCATTTCCCCATGTCCTTGCAATTTACTTGAAGTGATACATATTTCTACCATTCAAAGTAGATGAAAGCTAGGATCTTACAATTGTATTTTATCTTCCTTTCTCTAATTTCTAGTAAGTTAAAGTATTGATTCGTATGCTTGTTAGCCACTCAGGCTTATATTTCTACCTGCTCTTTAATATATATTGATTATCTTCTATTAGTTTTCCTAATTATTTTTATGTAATTTAGATGTTCTTAGTATTTTTTTAGATATTCATCCCTTGGCCATTTTAGATGTGATAAATATCTTCCTCTAATCACATTTGTCTCCTTAACATCAGATGACATCCATTGAATAGAAATCATTATTAATCTTAAGGTTCATAACTTTTGTGTCCTTTTAAAAAATTACTTCTGTAGCTCTTTTTATATAGTCCCCCATATTTTGTTTAATTAACTTATGATGTTTACCTTTAAGGAGCTTTCATGAATGTGTTGCTTAATATTGTGAATTTGAATAAAACACAAATGAAATTGGCTCCTTACTCTGCGCAGCAATAACGTGATTCTTTTATGTAATTGAACATGTACACATCATTTATAGCATAATGGTAGTTTTATTGTATTATCTGAAAGTTCTGATCTTCACATAAACTTAAAGTTTGTTTAATGCTACTTGACATCTTTGCTTATTAATCTGGGAAAAGATCTGTTGATCTATAGATTGATCTGCTGGGCTATACTCCTGTCAAAACTGAGGCTCCTTTCTCTGCATTCTATACGTTCCTCACTTAATCCCTAGAAGAGGAAAATTCCCATTATGTTTCTTTTGGCTGTAGAAGAGTAACTTTATGATGGAAGTATGAGGTAAAAATAAACTTCCCCCAAGCAGATAAAATAGGGATGCCATGTCATGTCTTGGTAGTAACAAGGTAACCCTCCTCCATTCCCCACTCCTTCATGAATACAGCATCCTGGGGTTTGGAGAGGGACTCAGTTACTGTTTCAAGTACCTGCATTCTTAGTTACACATTGATCAGTCTTTCAGAATGGCTATGA
>NW_017731812.1:1262891-1286514 GCF_001890085.2 Hipposideros armiger | reverse complement strand
ACTATATATATATATATATATATATATATATATATATATATATTCAATTATAGTTGATATACAGTATTACACAACATCAGCTTGTGTACAGTGCAGTGCAGTGATCAAGGTGTACAGTGCAGTGATCAATCCTCTACCCCATCCATGAAGTGGTCTCCCTAACAAGACATGTGACCATCTGACACCCTACAAAATATTTACAACATTATTATACTTTTTACTCCTCAAAGTGACAACCCCCCTCCAAGATATATGACCTCGAAACATAGGTACTCAATATTATTCAACACAATGTCCTTAAATATTGCACAACTGAATCGTCACTCTCACCAAAACTTAGTTCATTACTTTCCCCTAAAAACATCCCTTAAATACTGCATTTCAGCTAAATTCACTACTTTTGAGCAACTAGAGTTCTCCTTTTGTTCTGCTTAGTACAATGGGTTTGTTGTAACATCTTATTCACTTGTTTATATCTGTGAATGAAATCTAAGATCTGGGAGGGTGAAGTCCATTTCTTGTCTATTTTGCTCTCCATGGAATGCCTAGTTCTGCTGTCCTAAAGAGAGTTAATGGAGAGTGAATCTTCTCTGTCACCCTCCCAAGAGCCCAATTAGTCCACAAGACCTCCCAATTCCGCATCCTAAAAGTTTCTGGAATCGACTGCCCTGTTACAATCTTAGTTTCTTCTTTTACAATCTGTGGCTACAAATATTATAATAGTCCCCTAACTGATTTCCCTGCTTCAATCTTATTCATCTATAAAATTATCTCCTTCTGATTAAAACTTCGCAATGATTCCAGTCCCTTGAGATGATCGATGTCTTCTCTTAATTGAGATGCTACCTATTCCAATATCGTCTTATTTGACTTTCCAGAAACTGCAGCATCTATCCATATTCATTATTTTTAACTTTTGTGAACACTGAGTTTCATGAATTTGGGACAGCACAGTGTGCTGCTGTCACAGGGCTGGATAGATGTAGATATTGGTATAAATATCAGTATAGATATCTATGTAGATATAGGAGTAAATATAGATATGTGGAAGTGGACAAAGATGTAGACATCGATACTTTTAATCACCTCTGGCCAGATCTACTCATTCTGAGCCAGTTCCAGTGTATGCCCCTGGTGAAGGAATCCCTTCAATGCACAGGGAGGTGTTCTCCCCTGCGTTCCTAACATAAGCCTGACAGTATCTCAGTTAGAGCACTTTGGATATTCTATGAGCTCCCTGAAAGTAGAGATGGTGTACTTTAGTATATGACACAGTATCAGATAATCAGTGGTAAAATCATTTGTTAAAGAAGTGTATGAATTTAAAAACGATAATTTGAATTATATTACTGTACCATGTGAAGAGAAAGAAATCTAATGTTAAGTACACCTATCCATGTAGCCATGGCACAAAGAATCTCAAATTAGGAATACTGTAAATAAAAAATTACTTCAGAACTCTTTTCTTAAACAGAATGCCATTAAATAATATTTAACGTAAGAAAAATAAATCCCCAGATAGGAAATAGAAAGAATTAATATTTACTTATGTGCAGAATAATTCGAGCAATACTTGGAACAACCCTCTCTTCTGCTATTTTAAAATTTGTTAACTAATTGCGTTACATTATATATTTATTAAGAAGACTTTATATAGGCCAGGATTTGATTTTTGGTAAAATCCAAATTATTCAGAGATTTTTAATACTAAAGTGTTTTTGGTTTGTTTGCACTTTTGTGTAAGAGTTGAAGATGCTTTCTTGGAAACTTCTTCCACAGAAAATATCATAACACAAGTTAATGATGGAAGCAAAGAATGTAACCTCAGATTTAATACAAGCTTAATGTACTCGGCTATTTCTACCACATTCAGTTCTGTCCTCAGTAAGCAAGACAGTAACCCCACTAAGCATACAAGTGCTACTGAGAGGTCAGAAAGAATGCCTCCTAATTTTTTATGCCATGTTAACTTTTTCAACATTAAAAATGGTTCCTGTGTTTTCATGAAAAAAACAAAACCCAAGAAAAACAACGACGACAAAAAAACTGGGTGCACAATCTGCAGTCAAGAGTTAGTGAAAAATGAAAGAAGCACAAACATGTTTTACTCAATACCAAAATAATATCAAAGTCAATAATTTAGTCTTCAAAAAGAAATGTGTTCCCCATCTCTTCATGGAGAGCATACTTTCATTTTGAAGTAACTCACACAATTGACAACAAATCAGGATTAAATTTGTGTTTATATCAATCAAAGACACTCAGAGGAGCTGGAACTCTAAGTCAGGTCCTATGGAAATAGAGGTAAAGAAAAAGAACGGGAAAGGGGAAACATGCAGTCCTGCTTGGGGTGTGGAGAAGATAGGGCAGCTGCAGTTTGCTCACCTTAGAGGATTGTCATGTGCATCATCTGCTTTGCCTGGAGAATGTGTGCAAGGGATCACAAACAAGCAACGTTGACCGGAGAAGCAGAGATGGTGGCCTGGAGAAAAAGTGGCTGTAGAGCTCAGTCCTTCATGAGTCCTTCATAAAGCTGGAAATCGGATTCTTGGTGCCCTTATTAAAAGAGTAATTGTTTGGTCAGAAAACTGAAGATCGTTTTCCCCATTATTCATCTAAAACTGAAAAAGCTCTTTCAATTACTTTTCTATTAAAGTTTTCAAACTTCTAGTCAAACATGCAGTTTTTACTAATACCACATTACACCTTAATTGTGCTGATTTTCACTGTAAAACGACCATACTTCCTACCCTTTAGGGCTTGCCACTATTGGTGGCATTGTCCTAAGGCTCGCTATGAGTATACAACATACACTGCTGTCATTTGTCAACAAACATTGTCAATTTTTCTTTGGTCTCATGTTGTTTTCCAGTGGGTTTTGATATGATTTCTTCTACTGCTGGGTTCTTATCAGTATCTGCTTCCTCATTAGCAACCATCATTTAGCACGAGCCTGAGCATGATGCCACCTTGTTCAATCTTTTGGATCCCTTGGGACTATCTAACATACACTCCATTCTTTTCACTACAACAAGACTGTCAGCCTTTATGAGCTAACAATAATCAATTCATGTTTGATAAAGTTGCGATATATTTTATTTTGGCACCTGAAGCAATTTGTGTTCATTTCATTAGGAACACCTCTTCACCAAGTGCACTGCCAGCAGGTTCACAGTGTATGCTTCTTCCCTTTCATAGACGGTTTGTGTATGCACACAAATGATGTGGCATAAGAAATAATGAGATGTGTAAGAAAACGGCATCATGTAATTATATACCTTATTATTTTTTGTTGCCATATTAAATGGTCTTGGGATCCTTACAAGAAAGGTGCTATTTAAACATAAAATATTGGTGTTTTATCTGTAGTTGCATAGCTTATAAATTATATCTCAAAATTTTACAGACACAAAGCAAGTTTGTACCATTGTCAGCAAGCTAAGACAATGAAGCTATTCCAGTGGGGGCTTCCTCCATTATCAAAACAATTGCCAGCAGAGTCTTGACCCCTTCATTGTTACCAGTTACCATGAGTGATGGTTGGTGGTGAGTCAGGTAGAAAGAACACAGCTCGATTTCCATGTGTCAGGCTGAACCTGACATGGTGACAGGACAATGATTTTTTTTTTTAACTTAAAAAAAGAGCAAACCAGATATAAATAGGATTGATGGCAAATAAATTTGGAATGCCAATATTTAATCTCTTCTTAACAGAGCAGCACTTAAAATTATGTATTTTCCTCCAAAATTGTTGGCTTTTAAGTGCCAATTAGTATGTTGAATCAGGTATTATCCAGGCAAAACACTAGAAAGAGAGAATATATAGTATTCATATTTTAAAGTATATTCAAAAAGTTTTGTTAAAATCTCATATTTAAATTAATTTATCTCTGTACAGTGCTTAGAATAGTAAGTTCCTAATAAATATTACCTGAACGAATCATATGTCTGAGAATATACCAAAATGCCATACAGGCTTAATATGACATTTGATCTTGTTATGTGCTTGTGCTAAAATTATTTTCCATTTATTGGAGTCTGTTCTCTGCATCTGGTACCGACTTGTTTTGTGGTGAATTGATTGATTTACTTCAATCAAAATAGGGATTGGTTTAGTGGCTGGTTAAGAACATTCAGTGGAGGCCGACTTCTTGAGTTAGGATTTCAGTTAGACCCTGAGTACAAAATGGAAGCATACCTACTTCAATGTCTAGTGTATAGTTAGCCCTCAACAAATGTTAATAGCTTTCATTTTGCCCCTAAGTGCAAGATCACTTATTAAACAATTTACAACTTGATGGTGTGTTTATTAGATGTTGTTTGTTAAGTTGTACCTTTCACTCTACTAGCCCCAATTTCTAATTTGGGGGGGTTCCTCTCAGCTCCCTAAAAAAATCAGAAAATCCCTAGGAGAACTCCTAAATGACATTCCTAATTAGAACATGAGTGCCATCTCGTGGTCACAATTGCTAACTACAGGCTTACTGGTGAACAGAAAAGTAGGTGGTGATAATTTTCTGCTTCATAATGCAGCCTCCTGAAGTGATTCTCAGACAAATAAATGAGGCTTCTTATATGCACACTATTCAACCAATAAAAGTGTTTAAATACAAAACTTCAGCAGAGTGTTGGGGAAATTTAGTTCCTGGGCCTCAAGAAGCATACAGTCTAGTGCTAAATGCTCACACAAAAATCTTAAACTGAATTATAAATATGAATTAGAAAAAAATACATATATGGATTCAGATATGAATGAGACCAGGGAGGGCTGGAATAGACAGATGGGTATGGTATTTAACAGCAAAAAGTATTTTGAATGAAGATTATTCTGATTTAGTGCAAAAAGTCAAAGAAATATCAAGTTAATGGGAAAGAGGTGGGAAATTATGAAGATGCAAAACACATATGAAAATCCTTTAAAATAAGATATAATAACTTAGAATATAAGAAGCCATTAGATATTTTTATCCCAGATTTAGAAAATTGGCATGTAAATAGAGACTACTTGGAAACATATCTAGTCATGAAAAATTGAATCTTAGATTTTGTTTTTCACAGAAACAACTTTATATGAAAAGATCTTGGAGAGCGAGTGCTATACTAAATGAAAATTACGCATCTATAAATAGTAAGTTCATTAAAATTTATAGGCATCCATAGACTGAAAATATAATTAAGGAAACATGCAAGTACTTATTTAATGAAAGCTACTGGATGCAAACTAATAGTAAGTAAACTTTTCTTTTAAGTTAATCAGATTTCAAGTTTTACTCCTGTTTTCTAAACTCTTAGTTTAACTGTCAGTGTTGTTTCTTTTTTTCCTGAGGAAGAACATTTTTGATAGATCAAGATGTGACAGACTAAGCATGAGTATCGCTTAGACGCGGTTGGTCACATCCGCAGCTCCTGGAAAAGCAAAAGTTGGCTCTATGAGCACCAAAACAGTTGGATTTGAGCTCCTCTTTCATACCTCTTAATGATTTTGGTTGCAGATGTTATCAAGACATCTACAAACTAGGCTTGTTCTTAGTGTTGGTTACTGAAGCAGCTGTTAAATTAATTAAGTCAGTATATTTTCCAAGTCTGATTAAGATATGTTTATTTCTGCTTTCATAAAACAGCTGCGATGTAAGTTCTAAAACTGATATTCCAAACAAACCCCAAATACAATTAAAATCATCATATGTTGTCCAGTTCAATTAAAAGTTTACTTTTGGATCTTCATGTTTTATTTATATTTATAGGGAATACTAGCGTATACCAACAATGTAAGATTGTCATTTCTTTAATTTTATTTCTAACTACTTTCACATTCACTGTTCTTTTAAACATACAACATAGAGGATTAAAACATCAAAACAGAAAATGTAAATGCTGAAATTGGCTCCAATAAGCAAAGCAGGTGATCCAAAAAAGAGACTGTACTTGATGAGAATTGGGTAGTGCTCTCTGTTTCCCTATATTTTGTGGTAAAATGTGTTGGAGTATAATAGTAGTTATGGTCTATTAAGTAGAACCTAGAAACTTATGTAAATCAAATGAAAGGAGAGGAAAAAGGAGGGTGTGATTTAAAGAAAAAATCTGTAACACAAATAAGACAAAAGCTTAGAGGCAACTCAACTGCTGCAGATGTGCTGCATCTGCTCACTTGCCCACTGGGGGCCCAGAGATAAAGAGATTAAGACATTTACACAAAGATGGTTAGACAACAAGATCAAATAAGCAACATGGCACCTAGATCCAGGTACTCTAAACGTAGCATGGAGAAAATGACCCACAAAACCACCTAACCCGCTTACAGCCAATATTTTTAATTAATTTAACATTCAAATAATGTTTTAATCAGGGTGGACAATGAGCTGGTTAATTTTTAAAAGTCCAGTAATATTCTGAACTAGAAAGAAACAATTGATCTCTTAATAATCACTTTACTTAGGTAAACAGCATTGGGGGTTCGTAATGGGACATGAATACTCTTTTTTAAAGACAGTCTAAGTCAGAACAATATTTTAAAATCCCATTTTCACATGAAGATAATAGAAAATTTTACTTATGATCCATGAAAAAACTTGATGGGTGCTCTGAAAATATGAATTAGTTTGTTTCTTCTTGGTAGACCTTCTGCAAGAAAATTATTTTTCTGTTTCTTACTTCATGCACTGCTTTTTTTCTAATTTCAGAAGTTGACATGCTTATACCTGAACACCATGTACACAATAGTGTATATGATCTATAGACCTCTTACTTTCCAACCACAGCAATTTAAAAATATGCAGAAAGATGTAGAAGTCAGAAAGACTAATATTATCTATAGTACATATATAGGTGCTAATGTGAAATGTATGTAGAACCTATAATTCTATAATATTATAAAATGGAACATTATAAGCTATAAAATAAGTGAAAATGAATATAGTCACTCATTCTGGGTCTTGCAGAAATGTGGCCATGTAACCTAGTCACCCTGAATTATGACTTGAAACTCAGGTTCTAAATTTGAACTGACAAAATAGACCTTACTATTCCTAATTATCCAGATTCAACATCTCCTTTCTAACTTACCAGATAGTCTTGAAAGGAAAAATATGACTACATCATCTACTTATTGCAAAAAGTAGGTTCATGCTCAATTCTTGTGATAGTAGTGTTTCCTTTATAAAAAGTCAAAACATCATAAACCTTTAGATTCTTTTACTAAAAAGCAAAAGATTTAATTTATATCATTTGAGATGTAAATTTCCTTGTTCTTGTTAATTTCAGGAGCGTACCATGATAATGTGATTCATTGTGTTTCCTTCTTTACACTGGCTATTAACTATCTTAATGGTAAGCTTTGGACCATTTCTGAAAAAATGTAAAAGAATGTTTCTCTCTAAACCTCATTTCTGGCTTCATATCTCTCTTACTATCTATCATTTTACCCTATATCTTGATTTGACTGACCTACATTTTTGGTTCATTTTATAATTGAGTAAATTTGTATAAGTCAACTTAAGTCCTTTATGAAATGCTGGCTGAAAGAAAATTTATGAAATATATGAGGTATTGGTGTAAATGTCAAAATTCTTAAGTCACAGTACTTACTATAAAGGTGTTTTAGGAAGTGAAGAGAACTATAAGCAAGCTCACCCTCTAAGGCCCCCTTGAAGGCTGAATGTGCTCAATTATACTAAACGTTTAAAGGCAAAACCACTGCACAATAGGGAAAAAAAATGCTTTAAGCTCTTAGACTTTGAATCTATTTTGTGATATATTTAAAGAGGTTATAAAAGTCCTGGTGATTCTCTCTGTGAACCAACAGCCTCATGCAGGAGTGGAGCCAGTGAAGCAGAGAAAGAGCCCAGAGAAGTTGAATCTCAGCAACAATCCCTCAGTTAATACATATTAAAAAAAAAATAACCTAATTACTGGTAAGCAGGAAAAAAGAAAATAAAAAGTATGGAAGGGTAGAGAAGCATTAAATGTGAACACACACATTTGTCTTTGCTATGGAACAAGAAATCAGCAGAGATCCTGAGGGTAACCATTAAAAGCAGAGACTGGATGTTTGTATAACATGTGTGAATGAATGAGAAGAAGCCAAGAAACAGGAAAAAGACTAATTTTAATTACTAGAAAAGCTTCAAGAGGAGACAGAACACAGAGCTGGTGGTAGGAAGGCTTCCAGCTACAGGCTGCATGGCCCTGTGCTCTCCTTGCCAATTAGAGCCAGCCAGACCCCACTGGGGGACTAAGTGAGCAGAGGTAAGAGCCTCCGTGCAGGGTCAGCTGGACTCAAACACTCATGAAAAAGGGACACCAGCCGACACCAGTGTGACCTGAGGCTCTCCTCGTTTCATTTATAGACATACAGAAATAGAAAACAGTAGGATTTCCTTTCCATACAATACAGGTGCTAACCGCGTTATCTACGGAAATACATTGTAACAGAAACGTAATACAATTTATTTCACAAAACACTCAATTAACATCAAAGGAATCCAGAGAATTACAGAATGACTCAGAGACTGAGCGAAGGAAAGTGGAGGGGAGGACTGGCAGAACAATGGCACTAAAGCTGCCACACTCGGGATTTACTACCTGTGTGTTATTTTTCCAATTACATCCATCGCGATATCAAAATTCAGAGCAAAGGGGCTGCTGTCTGAGACGGAACCGATTATTCCCTTAGCTTATTTAGAGCTGACACGGGAAGGGGGGGGGCGGGGAAATGGAGGAGAAATCCAAGCAGTCAGAGAGAGCCTAATCGTCCGTAGATAAAACTCGCAAGTGTATAAACAAAAGAGAAGTGCTTCCCAAGTCAGGACCTAAGGAAATTCTCCAAAGTGAAAAAGTCCACTCTGGAGCCGACCTAAGTGATCGCAGCAGGCGGTGCTGCGGCCGCCGGGGCTCCAGCCACCGACTTGGAACCCGAAAGAAGAGCCAGCCGCGGGGAGGCGAGGAGGGGACCCGGGTCCGGGCTCCCCGGTGCGGGCACCACCGGCGCGTCTGCTCTGTAATCTGTGATCATCCGATGGGGGAAAGGGCGCGGGGCTGAGCCCCCCCGGATTGGGGAGAGAAACACCGGTTGGTTGGCGAGACGAGTGGAGAGACACAGAAAACCCTTGTCGAGGCAAACAGACCTTTCGGCCCGGGGACACGGTAAATGAGCCTTCTCAGCGAGAGGCAGTGAGGCGCTGGGCGCGGGCGACGGCGACAGCGCGGGCGAGCGGGGAGGGGCGAGGGGCCGCCCTGGGAAGGACACAGCCAGTCAGAGGCGCGGGGCGCGGGGCGCGAGGGCGCATTGGAGGAGAACACGCGAGCCCCAAACGCACCAGCCTGAGGAGGCGCCGCACCTACTTCCCCATATAACCAACTACCGAGTGCGGGAGCGTAACTGCGAGAAGGCAGCCAGCCGCCCAAGTGCCATTAAAGCTCGGGGCGGAGAGGACGCGTTGTTACCTGGGTCCTCTCTTCGGGGAGAAGCCGGGCCAGCTGGAGGATTCCCTCTGAATGATTCAAAACTCCGCGATTCTCTTCTGCCACAGGCGCAGAGGGACCCCAGCAACTGCTCCGTTTGAACTGTGCGGATGGACACGAGGATGGGAGCCAGGGACTGAGAGTCACAGAGGAAGGACGGGGGAGCCTGGCATCTCATTGGTAAGTGGCTGACATCCCTTCGCCAGTGACTGCTTTCTCTGATGGTGCACTTCATCTCCCAGGCGCTTCCAATTTTTGACACACTCGCTTCTGCAGAGCCACTCGTTCTAGCCATGTAGCCAGAATTTCAAAACTGTCAGATAAAGCTTTTTTTATTCTTTTTTTTTTACATATTATTTTTTTTTCTCTGCCGAGATTTTATGTCAGAAAAGTTGAAGCAAGAGTACATAGAACCTATCTGTGTATCTCCTAATGCCATCCAAAATAAGAGTAAGCAATTTCTACAACTCAAGTGTAAGGTGAAGAATGCCAGGATAGGGTAGGGATTTTTCTACAAAAGCCACTAAATGGTCAGAAAATAGGATATTTTCTCAGGTATTGAATGCATGTCTTATGATTGAGCAATGCGTTTCTGAGAACAGAGCCCAAATAACTGGGCACCTGACAGTGCAATAACTTGTTAAAATTCAGTAGAGAGGCTCTATAAGTGAAGTTTTACAAAGTTATAGAGACTAAAACAGCGGTACCTTGGATTATGCCGAGGTGCTTTCTTACTGTTGTGTAGGAATGTGATAGATTTAAAAAAAATAATATACGAGTATGTTCAAACATTCTTACTGAGTTTTTATTGAATGGGAGAGTGTGCTAATTTGCATATATAGACATGGTGTACAATAAGCTAAGAATTACTCGGGCAATCTCAAAAAATTTAAGCTCTTTTAACTGATTTTTTTTGAAAACCAAGAATACACTAAATATTTTATAATTATTTGATTTTTAAATTGTATAACCTCTAGCATGAAAAATACTATTCAGTGTGGTAATGTAAATGCAGGTTTAGAAGCAAAAACTTTTTAAATTGTTGCATATGAAATGCCTTGCCTGTATTCATCTACTTTATTTTTTAATCTAAAAGATAAAATCATTTAGAGATGTCATATTTCTACCTTGTTTCTCAATTTTAACTGTGAAAGTAAGGATGAAAGAAGTAGATGTTCATTAGGATACTAGCCTTAAAAAATACATTCAAGTAAGTAGTGGGTCAAATTTAAATTTAGTGGAGGCATAATTGAGTACTATTGAGTTGCAACAGAACTGCAGAAATACTTATGACTATCAGAGCAAGCTTAAAGTTTATCATGATTAATATTGTGACCCTAAACGTAAAAGAATTAGTAATGATAATGTCATGATTTTTTCAAAGTTCCTGTAGTCAATTTTAAGCAACTCACAAATATTTCTTTGCATATTTTCCAACATTGTGCTAAAATTATAATTATAAGTTCTATGTGAACCAGTTTATTGAGTCTCAAACTTGACAGCTATATGTTTCCTTTGATTCAAATGGAAAAAAACAAAAGGGCTATACAAGTATAAAACAAATGTATAAAAATCAAAGGATATGGGATACAAATATCAACTAAGTCTAGTGAAGGAAACAAAGTACACAATTCCAAGTGAAAAGTTAATAAAAGGAAATGTGACTTAAAAACTAAAGTAGAATTCAAAAAGTAACTTAGCTGGAGTGTGGTGAGAAGATATAAACCCATATTCGAAAATGGTAAATCAGCCAAATGTTTATTACAATATAAATACCAATGTGTTGTGCAGGGCTTGGTGGAGCCTTTAAATTGTTCATATTTAAAACTTCTGGCAACTAAAAAATGACGAGAAAAACTGCTAATTTTAATTTTTCTTTGATTTTATGCACAACTGAATAGAAAGTTAGAATTCTCAAAAGTTGGAAAAAAGAACCCAATAGATGAACTAAAAGCCACACTTTGTAAGTTCTGAGACACATGTAGACCATGATGTATATGGAAATAGATCTGAGAAGCTACATTGTGGCATTTTTAAATGGCTCACTGAAATATCTTGATGTTTCCTCAGGTGAGCAATGCTTCAACTATGAGGTGGTCTGAAATATTTATTACGTTTGGGAGATAAACTTAAAGCAAACCATGAGTGAACACGTTAGCTATGTGTATTTAAAAAAAAATAAATAAAAATCAGTTGCTTGTAAAAGTTTACTTTGAGTTTATGTGTCCAATTAAGTTTAAAAATGGACCAGATTTGGCTACTATATACTTCTTTAAGTGTCTTTTTTAGTTAACAGTTTAGAAAACTTTTCCCACCTTCAAAGTACAGGTTAGATAGAGTGTGGTTTAATGGCAAACTGATTTAGTTATAAGGACCAGAGGGTAAAAGGGTAAAGGGTTCCCCAGGGTGAAGAAAGTAAGCAGATGCTATGCTGGCCAAGTTATTTTGGAGCTTGTCTTACTTCCAGGTAAAACAAAAGGTATATTTTTGTGGAAAAAAAAAATGAAAACCTGTGTAGATGGCAGTAATAGTGTAAAGATGATTTGACTATATTTAAGCTCCATTGATTAAAACAAAGTTTTATAGTAGAGGTTAGTGTCCTCGCTCATGAAAACTAATTTAGGATTTTATGATGCTAAGATCTTCAAAATGTTGTGATTTGCTGAATCTATGCTACCACACATATTTTGATTACCTATATGTAGTCTCTGAATTGTGTCTCTTTTAAAATATATTTCTTAAACATTTACTCAATGGTTGGAAATTTGTGTCTCTTAAATAGATTCATATAATTTTGTGTCTTAAAATTTGACTTCAAGAGCTCAGGTTTATTCATCTAAATTTTTACTGGAGATACAAATATAAGAGAGGTGTGTATTTCTGACAAGATATATTTTTTTAGATTAATGTTATAAGGCTGTGATAATATGTTACATGAACTTCTTAGCTCTTTATAGCAGGAAAGAGGCTGGTCGGAAGCTCAAAGCAGTAGAATCTTTGCAGAGGTCTATTTTCTGAGCATTTGTGATCAATAACTCTACATTAGAGACAGGTACATTTTAAAAAGTAATGAAGTATATAAAACTCCTCAACACTTAAGATTTAGGATTAAAAACTGTAATGGACAATGTCCCATCTCCATACCTATACCTTTTAAATTAATTTGTCCTGTTCTTTGATTTTTTTGATATTCAAATATTAGAAGGGTTCTGGTAAATGGAATAGTATCAGTTTATATTTTTCTCAGACACTGAAACAGCTTTATGGATAATTATTTTCATTTAAAATAAATAAAACAAATTGGTAGTGCTTCATAGATAAAGTGGATATGGGAGGAATTTTTAAATGGTTTTATTATATACATTTACATTTTTAGGAAAATATAGTTTTACAGTTAAATTCTTCCATTAGAGTTATTTGGCAGTATTAAATGATATTCCATGAACTTGATATATGACTATGTATTTAACTTTATTTATGTTTTACCTGTGATAAATATGTTCATATGCTAAATACAGAGCATTTTCATGCCTATCAAGCCCTTAAGTTGAAACGCAGGTCTTTAATTTCATATTCCAGAGTATTGTGTGTTTGACATTATAGCCTTCTAAAACATTAGCTCATAAGACTTAAGAGTCAGCCAAAATATGGAAGCTCTTCTTTCTTCCAGGGAAACAGAACTCTAGAAATAGGCCATGAAGTAATTCCAAAAAATAAATCAAAGCTTTGTGTATTTTATGGAAATAAAAAAAAACCTGAATCTACCATTTCTTAACCTAATATAAAATAGTGTGAGATTTATTATTTGTGAGAAATGTATAAGGTAGTCGTCTTATTTTCCCATGTGTTTCTTAAGCTGGAATTCCTTGTGATCACTGTCATTTTTATACAGTTCCAAAAATGTCTCATTGGATTCCTTTGACAAAATCGGTGCAAAATTGATTTTTTTCAGTGGTCCCTTAAAAATCTATAATGACCTAAATAACTTGCTTCCCAGTGGATACCACTTTTTTATTTATTTTTAACAAGTGGATTTATCTTAAACGATCTCGCAGTATTTGCACATTTCCTCTTATGTCAGTCATGGTTGCAGATATTTCCTATACTCACTTACAGAGACCAAAAAACTTGAGATCTGGATAGAAAGCAAGGTATTAATTTATTTGCATGAGCTTTCCTGTAAGCATAACTTTATAGTTTGTATCTATACTCTAAAGTATGGACCTGCTTAAGGGTTAAAGTGACTAAAATGAACATTATTCAAAATTTAAGCAATTGTATTTTGACAAGTCGGAAGATGAAAGTATTGCATTTATCTGATCTAAAAATCTTCTGTGACCATTGACTGGGAAAGTATAATTATATATATATCATTCTATGAGAGGGATAAGAATCCACTTCTTAGCATTCTTATAGCTGTTAAATGCTCAAGAAAGGGAATATGTTACCTCCCATTATGATCCAGTAGTAACTATAGCATATGGAGTTGAAAGAGAAATTTTGCTGATCACTTAGGTGATAAAAGCTGGATTAAAATAATAATCCAATTATAATACTGGCACAAACATTCATTATGAGGCTTAAAAAATTAGGAGGTTTTAATGAAAGAGATATTATAATAGGGTAATTATAGTTATAAATGTGTCTGGAGCTGCAAACAAATCTTTAAATATATTTTCACAAGTATTTCACTAGTTAACATTTGTGAGATCACCAATAGAGAAATGGTACATTTATATGGTGAAAAATTTACATTTAACTATATGAAGTTTCATCTTTTTTTCTCAAATATTTAATTTCATATTTAAAAGTATTAAAGGACTTTTCTGAAACTAAACCAAATATAATGATATCTTTGTGTTTTACCTTTGTAAAGGTAACAAAGAATTTAAATAAAGGATTTTAAATCTTCTATGTTTTTCCATTTGTTTTATAAAAGAATTTACTTTTCAATGATGTAATATTTGCTGAGATACTATTATAGTTTAATGTCCCTAAAATGACCAAGTGAGATGAAATCCTTAAGATTAAGGATTGAGTGATTAAGATGAATATCAACTGGAAGATACAGGTAATGACAGTAAAAATTTAAAAATAATTTCTAGAAATACATTTTTATTTAATTGGCATTTCATGATTCTTAACTATGAAATTATTTCCTGGGCACTTAAACAAATTTAAGTGCTTGCAAATATGACTTGAAAACATTATGAAGAGCCTCATATTTAATCTTAGATTTTGTATTTTGCCACATTTTGTTATTTTAAAACTTTATTGTTCCTGTTCTCTAATAGATATAGAGTAGCTTAATTTCATCTCTCATGTTCAAAAATTAATAAAACAATTGGTTAGTGATCATTAATTTTTCCAATTTTGAGAATTTTGATGATAGAAACTTCAAAGGTCATATAATTTATAATAAAATTGAAACCTTTAACTTCATAATTTGATTTAACAATCTTCCTCTTTCAATGCCTTTATTCTAATGGCAATATGTGAGCTAGTGAATGAGACTTCCTAATGCTAAAATAACCATCTCATTAAAAATAAGCACATATCTAATGAGTTATTGATGATAAGTAAACTATTAGGACACTTAGGAAAAAGTGACAGAATATAATATTTAGTGTTGGAAGAAGCCTTACCAAGCTCCTATTTTCACATTTTTGTCAAGAAGAATGAAAAGCAAAGATATAAAGAGATTAAGTGATATGTTCAACAATACATTTAATGGAAAAGGTGGAATCAGAATTCAGGTCTCTTAAATTTCTAGGTCAGAGCGTTTTATAATTTATATCTTTTTTGCTGTGCAAATTTAAATTATTTTTATATCTATTCAAATTCAGATTGGGAAATAAGTATATGCAATTTCCTTGTTGCATTTCTTATCTGTAAAACATTGCCTTTTAAGAATAGGAAATTTGAAATAATTATATTAACTAAGAGGAAACAGTTATACCCACATTCTCTTAACTAAAACCTGAATGTCTAGACAACTTAATTGCTAGATGTGAACTTCTTCGCAGTGAACTTAGTGTGCACTCACCAGCTAAATCAAATACCAGAAGGCTTTTGACAGTGTCAGTTAAGTAATCTGGGAACCCAAGTAGGAAAAGGAATGTGATTTTTTTTCCAGTGACTATTTATAAAGGACCATCCATTTTATTGTTGTTGTTGATACTTTTTTTCCTGGATTGCGGTCCCCCCCTCCCCCCAGCAATAGTGTTTAATGGGATACTAAGTGAAATACAAAGTCAATGAGAAATGTAAGTTAAAAAAAATTTGTGTATTGGCAAATTAGGATACATTTTAAATCATGGGCTTCCTTAAGGTAATAATGATTTTAGAGCATTTAATAACATGCAAAGCAGAAAATGAGTCTAAAAATAGGCACTACTTTTCTGAGTTTTAGAATTCAAATGTCAATTTGTATATAAATTCTAATTTTACTGATCCAATACTGAAGGAAGTTCATACACAGCAAATTTGAGTTTGTAATAGTATTTCGTTATCTTTGTGTCTGAACCAACGTTTGTTTATGCTCAATTTTAATAATGTGCTATAAATTATTTCAGAATGAAACTAGATGCTAAAATTTTCTTCAGTAGAACTTGAATATGATAAACTATAAAATCACCATAGTACAACTTAATGGAAAGGCAGTTATACACTTCTGTGTTTCTGATTTAATAATATTTTTACAGGTGCTTTCTCTCAAAACTTTCATTGTCAAATTATGTCGAGAGTTTTCTTTGTATGTGTCCATATGGGATAACTTCATACTTTAAGACTTTCTCTTCCTTTAAATACTGAATATTTAAAGATGACAAGTATAAAAAGATGAGGTAAAAGGGTATGCTAAAATGATTAATGTTTAATCTGAGGTCTTTTTTACCCTATACATGTAGCCAAAATTTGGAAATAATTCTAGTAGAAAATGTAAAATTTATCATCTAAGTCCGATGAACAAATGCTCCTTAAAAATCCTTTGAATTTGTACTTACTTTGGATATTTACTTACCTACAACTTACATTGAATTGTTCAGTATTTTCAAAGAACAATGACCTTAGTAGGAAAGAGTGGTTACTTGAGATTTAAGTTAAATGGTCCAAAATTGATTATGTGAAAATTATCACATAACTGTGTTTTAAAACTTATGACTGGTTGTCATTTTTTAATGTGGTCTTGTTAGTAAGTACCTCAATGAGTAAATTAACAAAAAGTAATTCCTTTCACATTCAAATCAATTTCTACATTATTTCAGTGACTTAAATGGCCTACTGTGGGTAGTTATAGTAATAAGTAAGAATATAAAGGGGAATCAGTTGTTCATGGACTGATGGAGGAAATAAGCACATAGGGTAAGGGTCATTCAACGTGAATGTGCAGTGGTAGAGTTATGCGTCACTAAGTTGCAAATTTTCAGTATTTCTCCTTTTGGAGGCAGCTGTTAGTTTTTTCCTATTGAATCATTCAACTTGGACTATTTCATGCTAGCATTGGCTCTCTAATTGCTGCACTTACTTCCTAGTGCCTGAATTATTTTGAAGTAACTTTGGTTCTAAGATTTACCTAACAGATTTAAATGAATGCTGTGTTTTTCTACATCTCATTATAGTGCTGACTTTAGTGTCTGAGAGACTGGTCTCTGATGATACAGCCAAATATGAGCTAAAATGAATGTAGCATAGATGCTGTGAAAAAATGCAATTGTATATGTTGTTATAAATAAGCTTGATTTCCTCAGTTACTAAGTATGGAATATTAACTGTGCTGGTGATACTTATTTCATAAGGATGAGTTAACTGTGAAGCTAATGAAGCTTTTCTTACACGACCCTTCCACATAGTAGTAATAGTAGCAGCAGAACAGTAGTAAACATAGTTTTGATAATTATAAAAATATATCTAATATAGGGAGGGAGGCAGTATGAATTAGGGAATTTGGTGTTTGAATTTTAGGGTTTAGTCTTGGTTCTAGAACTTATTGTGTAATTTTAGAAAGGTGCGTAAGTTTCTTTACATGAGAAATTAGGATAATAACCATCATCGAGTTGTGATAATACATAAGAAAAAAATCTACTTTTCAATGACAAAAAAAAAAAAGACAGTGTTAGCAACATCAAAAAATTAAGTCTGGGAAGAAAGCTTGATTTCACTCCAATTCCTTTTCTAATGTTTGAGTTTTAATTTACCTGTCTGTCAGAATATTCTCTTTTTATATGAGGCACCATGCTGTCCTAATTGTGGAAAGCAATGTCGAGATCTATAGACCATGAGCATTAAAAGCTTATTGTTTGTATCTTCTCTTTTATTCAAGTAATTTACATGGACATGCATTTCTTACACAATTAACAATTACAGTACAGTTTACTTTTGGAGATGCAAAGGAAGTGAGAGGCTTGATCCCAGATAATGCAGAGGTGGAAAATTTCAGTCAGGACACAACATAATAAGCCACTTAAAAAAATGTACTAGAAAACATAACTACCAAGATATTGGTCACACATTCTGAGAACCTTGGAGGGTCAGACATGTCCATTGTGGGGATGGATTACACTGATACCCCAGAAAAAATGAGAAGCAGTAGGACTTGAAGGAAGTTTCAGTTATGAATTGGCAATGAAGTTGGCGGGAAGAAAGGCAGAATGAAATGGATGTGTAGAAGAAAGTAGGAAAGTGAATTAATGCAAAGAAATGATTCTTTGTAATACAAAGAGGGAAGTTAAAATGTATCAAATGGGGAAATACTACAATATAAAGGATTCTGAGAGTATTAGGATTTTGGTAAAAAACAAGAGGATAATAGTTCATCTTAAGATTAGATTGTATTTAAGATGAGGTTCAGCCCCAGTTTTGCCCCTTACTGTGACTTGGAAAAGTCACTTCCTCCATTTATTAATCTCTTAAGCAAGAGAGTTAAAAATCAATAAACGTGAAGGATTTTCTTGTAAAGTTTTGATCCACTGTAATTCAATGGCTGTGTATGTTATCAGGTTTTTATGAAGAGGAAAATTATAAGAAACAGGATTACAGGTGTTGACAGCTGAGTTTAGAATAGATTACACCAAACAGAGATAATGAAACCAGAGATCACTTTCATGGCATGAGGGGAGGCCATGGAAAAAGCGTGGACTTCTTACACACAGGTGGCTTAATTCTGACTCTACAGCTTCCCTATGTGTTTACCTGAGCCATACAGTAACCTTTCTAAGCTTCCATTCCTTTCCCTGTAAAATGATGCTATTAACTACTACCTCACAGGTGGGTTTTGTTTTTTGTAAGAAGGAAATGTGACTGTAGACTCAGGAGTTAAAATCATTTCCTTCGATCTTTAGGTATAGTTGCATATGAAAATCTCTCTTTTTTTTTTCCAGGTATAACAGCAGGTTCTTTTCTGAAAATCTCTTTTTATGCTTAAGTTCACGAAATATTTGAAGGCAGAAAAGTCATTTGAATTTTATATAAATAAAACTGGGTACAATCACTCCAGTTTTCCAAACATGAGGAAAATCACTTATTTTCTTGGCACTCCACCTTGTACATTTGCTGATAGTAAGATGATTTCTTTACATGGTCTTAATTGTACTTGAATGTATTTAAAAAGATTACTTTTTTATTGTTTTTTAAATTTTATTGTGTTTTGCTTTACCTGAAAGAGAACATCTTTAATGTCACTATAAAATTGTTTAGAACATAGATTTTATTTTGTTAAAGAGAGGGAGATATTTCAAATATTGTTTTTGAACCCCATGTGATTGCAAAATGGCTCATTTGAAATATATTCATTTGAAAATAATTAGTTCCTCCAATTCTTTTCTTCTTTTACTTTGATTATGTTTTGTTACTAAATTTTATGAAAATATCTCATTCTGCAAACTTATCTCTAACATTTAGTAAAACAAATAGAAACTGAAATATTTTAAATTGTGTATTGTCAGATGTTAGAGCAAAAATAAACAGATTTCATTTCAACCTGCAAACATTTTACAGTTATGCTTTTCCACAAGTGATATTTAGATATATTGCTATTTTTTTGTTGGCTACTGTGACAGTAAACAATTAGAAATTAAATGTATTTTATGAGTAATATGGTGATATACCTCTTTAAATATGTATAGGTCTTAAATCTGTACAACCAATCAACCTCTTGCTCAGATATTTATTGATTATTTTACTATTGCAAAGATTCAGTTCAGTAGAAGGAAATGGAAGAAACAAATCTCACAAAAAGTGTTTCTTTCAAAAAAGTGTGATAGTACTATACTAGGTCCAGAGATACTGGATACAGAGGAGAAAAGAAAGGTGGAGAAAACCTCAAAGCAGACAGGAGAGGGAGCTGATAGAAAGCAATTTTACACTGTTCAATGAAGAGGTGATTAAATAAGTATTCATATCATGAGATACTTTTAAAAAATACCTAAACTTGACATCTTACCTGAAACAAAGATAACTTTTTTATCTTTCCTGCATATGCTTGTCTGATAAGATAATAGGCTTTAGATATAAATACATGTTTGATTTTCCCAGATTGAATATCAAAATACCATCTATTCAAAAATGTCATATATTTTCTTTGATACATATTAATTTAGAAGAAAGAAATGACTTAGTGTTCTCATTCTCATTCTTATTACTTCTCTCTAGATGTTCTGCGTGAACAAACATGTCCTACATATTAGACCTTAAGTAGATGGTTACAAGTTAAGACAGCTATCTTGATTTATTTTCAAATCAACTACCTTTTCTAATTGTTCATTTTGATTTGGTTAGTGTCTATCTTTAGCTAATATTTAGCTAAAAGGACTGAGATCAATTTTTTTATCTGAAGAAATTATTAGTTTATTTTATCCTTTTATTTTAAAAACACTAGTGTAAATTTTCTTATGAGGAAAAAGGGAAACTCAAATACAAATAGATATATCTGCTTATTAATCTTTTCCCTAGGTAATAATAATGCAGACACCATTTTAAGAATTAATTTTAAAAGGCATTGTTTTGTAGAGGAATTATGTTTCAGTAACAAAAGATAATGATAACTTTTTTTTTTCCTAACCCTTCACTGATCAGGAGCGGAATGCTCTTTAAGAATGACTTTTAAAACGATCCCAAAATACTTGCTGTTAGATTGCAAATGATCTGCTCCATTGGGTGTGTGGTCAGCCAGAAGACCACATGACAAGGCAGCTCCCAAAAGTCAGAAGTTTGATGGAATGAACACCGTTGTCATTATCGTTTTTTCTAACATTATGGAAATGACAATGAGCAGTATAAAAAGAATATAATGAAAGCTTAATCTTTGCACTAATGGTAGAACTTCTAGTTCTACCCCTCAGAAGTAGCCATCATCAATCAACAGATTTTTTAATTAATGCATACTTCCTTAGAGAAAATGTTATTTTTTTCTTGAAATAATTTTGTGTGTCTATATAACAATTTAAAAAGGTATATCATTTCTGAACACTGTATTCATGATACAGCTATATAATTTATATAAATAATCTTTTACTTAAAATTATTTATATATATTTTATATGCAAATACAAAAAATATGAAATGAAAATTCTTATGTATTCATTTTACATAAGTGTGAGTAGTAGACTGAGAACTAGAATTGCTAGGTCAGTGAGAACGTACATTTAAAATTTTGGTTTTACTGTGCCCTCCACAGAAATGGTTCCAATTAAGACTCCCACCAACAAAGATAAATCAGAATATTTATCTCTCCACACTGTAGTCCATACAGTGTATTATCAAACTTCTTGTTATATACTCAACTGAACAGATAAAAAAGTATCTTATTTTTGTTTTATTTTATGTCTAATATTTTGAGCATTTTTAGACGTTTATAAAACTGTTTTTAACTTACTTTTCCTGCTCATCCTCAGTTTAACTATTGAGTTATTTTTTTTCTTATTCCCTTTACACATTAAGTGAAACAAAGAAACCAATATCAGAAAGAAGTCAATTAAAAATTCCTCAAGGCATTGCCAAATTTTCTAAGAAATAAAATACACATCTGTGAAAAGCCAGAGGTATTTGTATAAATAACATTGTTTTCCTTTCCTTCTCCACTGTATTCAAAAGATCCAGTGGAGGGACAATAAAGAGAAGACAATTTTAGTTGGGTAGTGTTGAAAAATCTTCCAGCAAAGAAAAATCATCATATTCACTCACCCAGCACTGTTTCAGGGCATCTTTCACTAGAATAAGATTTCCAGACTGGTTTCTCTTCCTCTATTCTCCAACGTCAATCATTCAGATGGAATAATCTTTCAAAGACTCAAGTTCTGTCTTGCCATTTCGTTGCTTCAAAAGTTTTAATGGTTACTACTGCTGGACGAACATGTTTCAGATTCTGCAGTGTTCCAGTTAGGAGCTCCATAATTGTTCTTTAGAAACTCTTTCTAGGCTCCTCTGCAACTAAAACAATGTACACATTTTAGATGGAGCCACACCTCTCCAAACCCTGTCATTAAATTTCCCAACTCTCGACTTTTGCTGACATTATTTCTTCTGCCAAAAATGATGATTCCAGATATCTTCATGCAAAAACTACTTTTTCTACCAGGTGGTCACAAGCTGCTTTAAGGATAGGAATGAATTTTGATCACATTTACAAACTACTGTGCATAACATAAACAAGTGAAATGTTTAGTTAATTAAATTAGACCTTTGCCCTAATGCATAATGCTCTAAATAACATAATGCTCTGAAGATGCCAGCATTGAGAAATACTGCATATAGTATAACAGAACAAGCTCTCAGCAAGTGTTCTTACTATACCTCTACAGAAATTTGGATTTGGCCCTTGGCCTGACAACATAAATAAGATAAAATATTTGTGTAAATTATTTTTTCCTACTTGTAGTGAAGAAACCAAAGTTGTAGATTCTTGAAGAATTAATTAGGAAGGTTTTAAAATTTTTATTTAACTTTCTAGGTCCATTGGCCTGCTGCATTTTTCTACATCTACATTGCTCATTATAAAATGCGAAATGTTGCTTGTTATAAAAACATGGGCAGTAGACCAATACTTATTTTGACATTAATGAAACATGGGCAAATATTTTTCATTTTGCACATCATTTATAAATGTGTAGGAATTCCACCACCTTAAAATGTTTTTACATTAATAATATAAATAATATTATAAAAATAATAATATCAATCATATAATACAATATTGTATTAGTTTCAGGTGTACAATATAGTGATTAGACATTTGTATAACAAAGTGATTACCCCTATAAATCTAGCACCCGTCTGATACCATACATAGTTACTGCGATATTATTCACTATATTTCCTATGCTATACTTTACATCCTCATTACTATTTTGTAAATACCAATTTGTACTTGATTTCTTCTCTTTTTCAGTCACTTACCCAAACTTCTTGTATCTGGCAACCATCAAAATGTTCTCGGTATCTATGAATTTCTTTCTGTTTTGTTTGTTGTATGTTTTGTTCTTTAGATTCCAAATAAAAGTGAAATTATATGACATTTGTCTTTCTCTGTCTGACTTAACACCACTCAGCACAATACTATCTAGGTCCATTCCTGTTGTTACAGATGGCAAAATTTCATTCTTTTTATGGCTGAATAATATTCCATTGTAAATAGTATGTACCAGCTCTTCTTTATCCATTCATCTATTGATGGACACCTAGATTGCCTCCATATCTTGGCTATTGTAAATAATGCTGTGATGAAAATATAGATGTGCATGTTACTTAGGAGTAGTGTTTTGGGTATCTTTAGATAAGTACCCAAAAGTTGGATTACTGGGTTCTTCTTTGTTTCTTGTTTTTAAGTCTATTTTGTCTAAGTATTACTATTCCAACATTTTGTTGTGTTGTTTTGATTTCATTTCCATTTGCATGAAATACATTTTTCTATCCCTTTACTTTCAGTGTGTGTGTGTCTTTTGATCTGAAGAGAGTTTTTTATAGGGAGCATATGTAAGGATCTTGTTTTCTTATCCATTTACCCACCCTATTTTTTAATTGGGACACTTAATCTATTTACATTGAAAGTAATTGTTGATAGGTATAGTTATTGCCATTAAGCTATTCATGTTTTTGAGCCCTTCTTCTTCTTCATCTTCTTCTTCTTCTTCTTCTTCTTCTTCTTCTTCTTCTTCTTCTTCTTCTTCTTCTT